>NW_010365305.1:676241-677792 GCF_000414095.1 Morus notabilis
ATATATATATATATATGGCTAGGGGTTTTCTCCCTTACAGGTGAGGTAATTATCATAAAGCTATCGTTATATCATAGAGTTGCTAGATATACATTTATAATAAGTGTATTTTAATTCTTTTTCGTTGTGTTAACAAAATGGTGTTAGCATTTCTATTAATTTCGTAAGGGATATACTTATTAGGACTAACATGTAATGTTTCGCTCGCAATTTTACTATTTGTACAGTCCTAAATATTCTATTACCTATTAATTTTATTGATTTGTGTTACTTTAATTGTTTCCCAAGTTATTTTAACTAATTCGTGTGATAACTTACTACTTTTAATTTGTAATGAAGTTAGTTTTTCATCCTTTTATATTTCAATTATCATAATCTCGTAGAATTAATAGACCTACATTTGAAATAAGTATAAATCGTATTGTATTATTTATACGCGGATAAACCGAGTGAGGCAACGTCACCTAAAAATAAAGTGTGGTAATTGAGACCAGCCCACATATATCTGCAAACAGACAGATGGGAATTAGACCCAACACTGAAATGAATCTTATATCGAGAAGATCAACTTACAAGTGATTGCGTAGTTTCATTCGTGTCTGGAAGTTGGTTTCCGATCTCCCCAAGTATTTCCAAAACCATAAGAAAAAATAAAGTCCCAATTTTTAAATATTTCGGGACAGCCTCACAGACCTGTTCTTTAGTTTATGCCACATATACAAACCCACAGTGGAAATCAATATTATTAATACGAAAAAGAGAACATATAACTTCAATGCGTTACTACTGATATGTTTGACTTTGTATACTTGACTTAGTGGAATACGGAGAACAAATCATCAACGTACTTAACTTAATTAAAAAGAAGAACAAATCCACATATATTAGATTTGTTGAATATGGAATCGATAATAGTCCTCGTTCCCCATATATATCTACTACATACAAAAATAAAATTACAAATTTTCTCATATTCTTATCGTTATATATATATATATATGTCGTTCTTAATTGAAATTGAAAGTCATTAATATTTTTTTACTAACTTAATCGAAGTTTTATTCTTTTAAAATGAAAGCTAAACAAAATAAAACAGTACAACAGTACCAACCATGAAAAATTAGAACAATATAAAGTTCAAATATTTGCTAAAAGGGTAGTGTGATTACAATCAAGTTATTGCATATATAGTCCACAAACAACTTCGTAATGACTTAGGAAGTGCATGCTAGATAATTACATTCGGCCCATTATTTATAATTTATTTTTGTAAATAAACAACTAGTACAGAAAACTATCATAAATTGGCACCCAATTATGAAAGCCCCATATGTAAGCTTTTCATTCAAATTTATTCAAATAATGGAAAAATTCTAAAGGTAAAAAGACATAAAACATCCCGCTATCTGTAATTGATCTTTCAAAGTTGGGCAATACTTTCCATTTTAAAACACGCGCCCACACAACAAAAGTTGTGCCTTCCTTATTTCTTCACACACACATATAGAGATATACATGCATGCATTTATAAAGAATTATATGCTTCAGCAG
>NW_010365305.1:677817-686792 GCF_000414095.1 Morus notabilis
AGCAGGAAGGCGTGGAATAAGAAGGACATCGAGTGGGGAGGTTTTGATGCTAGTCAGTCCGACAGTCTCACGCATATCAACTGGCTCATCCGACGTCGTCGCAATCTCAAAACCATGAAGCAAAGTGGCTAATGTGAGCTGCAAAACTTGAAGCGCAAACGACACTCCAGGACACATTCTCCTTCCACTACCAAACGGTATCAACTCAAAGTTCTGTCCTCTAACGTCGACGTTTTGGTGAGTCGTGAGAAACCTTTCCGGCCTAAACTCGCTCGGCTCGTGCCACACTGTTGGATCCAAATGAAGCTTCGAGAGATTAAGAATGAGACGCGTCCGCGCCGGAACATGGTAACCGGCTACGGTGCAGTCTTCTGTGGACTCGTGGGGCACTGAAAGTGGGGCAGCTGGGAATAAACGCAATGTCTCTTTGAGAATAGCTTGGAGATAATCCAGGTTTTTCAGGTCCGATTCCTTCACTTGCCTCTCTTTGCCAACGTGTTGGTCCAATTCCTGTTGGGCTTTTTTTAGGGCTTCTCGGTTGTTGAGGAGTAATGCGATTGCCCATATCATTGTTGCTGTTGTTGTATCCGTGCCAGCCAAAATAAGAGCCTAGGAAAGTCAAAAGTGCCATGCCGTACCCCACAAGCATTAAGAAAAAATGAAGAGATATGTGAAAAATGAGAACTGCATATGATAGAAAATAAGAAAAGTGAAAGAAAAAGATGAGAGCTGCCCACAGTGTTTTGCTATAACTATGACTAGGATAGTTTGAAGAAAATTTTGGAAGATACGTAACAAGAGAGACGAGAAATAAGAATTGAGTTTGTAGCACGTGGGCGGCCACAACTATTGTGATAGCACATTAGGAATGAACTAACTATACTAACAAAACGGCTTTTAAAAACATAGCATTGTTAAAAGACAAAAAAGTTTGGATACCTTAACCTTAAAAAAAAAATCCAAGCCTTTTCGAGTCATGAAAAAAAAGCTATACACGAAAAGCTTTTGCGGAAAATGAAAAAAGAAGCCTAAGATTGGTATATTTGTATAAGGATTTGCGGGTTCTATGTGTGACTAAGAGGATTTCCAACCATACTAGCCATTTCATATTTTTAGGCAAAATAGCTAATGATTAAACCTTTTTTTTTTTTTTTTTTTTTTTAACTTTTCTCTACTCCAACCATTAGCTAAATAGTTAGTTATTTTAAATAATGCATTGCATACTAACCAAATATAATTAGTAGAAGAGGCTAGCTGTTTCATTTTTCTATTATTCTATTCTTCTAAATAGTAATAAATGCATGAGTTATTTTTGAAATTCAATAAAGTTATTTATATTTTAAATTCAATAAGTATTTATATATTCTATGTTTAGTTAAAATAAGAAGTATGGTTGGACTCACTCACCAAAAAGTTGCTAGTTAAAATAGTTTCTAGCTAATTTAACTAAAATGTAGCTAAAATTTAGAGAGTAATTTTCTTGGAGATGCTCTTATATTATAAATTAATAAATAATGCTTTCCTTAGATTCGCCACAACTAAAACTAGTGGAACAAAATCATAATTTGCAAATCTCTTTCATCCTCATAAGAAACTCTCATAAACCTAAATTCATGATTCCAAATAGACACTCACAAAGGTTTGGTAAAGGATAACACGATTAGCACACACATACCAGGGAAATAGCTTTGGTGATTGTGTCAACATCATAACTTGCAATTCCAGACTGATCCGCACCATCAAGTATAGAAAGCATCACATCCATGAAGTCTTGGTCATCCTTGGTCACTTCCCCAGAAACCCTCTTCAACTTGTGCTCCTCAAGCCATCTTTGAGCCAATTGATCAAGCTCTTTTGAAGCCTTCTTCATGGCTTTCTCGCAGCCCCCCAAATCCAACCACCTTAAGTAAGGAAGCGCATCGGACACCACAAAAGTCGCCGCCAAGTCAAAGAAATCCCTCAATGTCTTTCGACACCGATCATCACTCCCTAATTCACTCAAGCTTGTTGCCTCAAGATATCGCTTCCCTACAATCATCCTGAACGTCACGTTCAGTGTTATGTCTCCAAACCATTTCTTCATCTCTAGCTCCACTCCATTATTATTACCATTATTAATGTTGTTAACCCAAAGCTCGCATATGCCTTTTATCGCCGTCTTAACCTCCGATTCTCGGACATGGCTGAGTATCTCTAGACGGTTGTTGGAGAGCAACTCAAGCGTGGCAATCTTACGCACTTGACGCCAGTAAGAGCCATAAGGGCTGAACCCAAACATGGCATAGTTGTAGGCTAGTATCTCTGAGGCTATGCCTTTTGAACGGTTGGCGAAGACTTTGTCGTTTGTGGTCAGGAACTCTTTAGCCATCTCCCAGCTGCTTACCACCAAAGCTCTGTGAACTCCCACCTTTATGGAAAAGATTGGGCCGTATTTGTCAGCCATGTGGCCCAAGGTTCGGTGGGGGGCTTGTGAGCCTGCTAATAGATGAAGGTGGCCGACAATGGGCCAGGCACCGCCAGCTTCCGGTGGTGTTCTCCGGGAATCTTTTTGTCTCCATTTTATAAGAAAATAGACAAACAATGAAGCAGCCAAGACAGTGGATATAGCTTGAATTATTGAGGGAATGTATTGCAGATCCATGGTATTGATTATGTCGGTTAAAGAAAATTGTTGGCTCTCCTGGATGTTAATTAATATGTTTCATGCAAATATGGATTATATAATGATGTTAACTGAACGACGTGGTTTCACGTTGATGCAAGCAATGATGCAAATACTCTATTATATTTTATTCCTTTGTGCCTAGATACACTTCTATATGTCCCTTTCCATTCACAGTAATACCAAATTGTGTCTTGTCAACATAACATTTTAAATTCAATTATGGATAGATTTCTTATGGGGCAGTTTTCTCCATTTCTCCACCCAAAATTCAAAATGGTTCTAAATATATTGAGGAGCCGTAATACACCAGATCGGAAATGCGGCTACCAAATTACAGGTTCCGTGTGGAAAATTATGCAATGATATATCATATTAATTATTCCTGGTCAGGACTTTGAAGCATATATCTTTATTATTAGGAAAGCGAAAGTCTCTCTTTCACATTGACGTCATACAATATTATATCAGCTGATCTAAATGGTTTCTCATTATTAGGAAAGCGAAAGTCTCTCTTTTATATTTTATGCTAGGAATACATTTGGGAAAATATACTAAATTAGGCAAGGAATTAAAAAGGCATAAATAAATAGAAATGCATGTTACAATCAAAGTGTGTGTTTTGGACCTTTGGTTAGATATTATCTGTGTACACAAACAGAGCATACATGCGGAAAAGAAATGAGATAAAAATTTAATTATGAGGTACATATAAGAAAACAATATAAGAAGCCTTGTAAAGTTTTAAGCAGAGCATAATTTATAAAAAGAATATGCAAGATTTTGGGAGAAGGAAAAAAGAAAAACAGTTGGAAGTTCTCCCGGCGCCGAATATATCAATTGGAAGTTCTGGCCTTTGACTTCTACGTCTTTGTGAGGTGTGAGAAATCTTTCCGGACTGAACCCGCATGGATCTAACCACACATTCGGGTCTCGATGAAGCTTTGAAGCATTAACCAAGAGACGTGTGCTTGCTGAGATGTGGTAGCCGCCGACGGTACAATTTTCCAATGATACATGTGGCCCTAATAAGAGCAGTCCAGCGGGGTATAATCGTAATGTTTCTTTCATAACATCACGGAGGTAAACAAGGTTCTTTACGTCCGATTCCCTTACTTGCCTTTCTCTGCCAACGTTATCGTCCAGTTCTTGTTGGACCCTTCTTAGAGCTTCTCGATTGTTTAGAAGTAAAGCCAGAGCCCATGTCATTGTCACTGATGTTGTATCAGAGCCGCCTAAAATGAAAGCCTGCAACAATGCCACGTGCGCACAGTCCAGAGCCTAATGTTTGATGAAAGTATCATGATTTGAGAAAAAGTAGATAGTATATATATGTATTAGATAAGATAATCATATCACAGTCACATTTAATATGGGCGACATATTGTCCTAGCATTTTTTTTAAACCATTGCTAAACAACATTTATAATGTAACAGGAATTCTAAACGGATTAAGGTCTTGATGAATTCGAATAATGTACAACTGCAGTTCAAGTAATTAGAAAAGAAAAATAGTATTTTATAGTTATCTTTTATATATATATATATATATATACGGATAAGCTTTCAATAGTTACGATCAATGAATACTATTAATTATATAAACTTAATGACGTGGTGTGATAAAAATTTAATATCATTAATTGTTATAAAGTTTTTTTTTTGTCAATTATTTAATTTATTACAACCGTTAGATTAATATCTTACAACTAAAATAATGATATCTATGGATAAGTAAATATTAAGAGTAATAATTCTTAATTTCTTCAAAGACAAAGGAAATTTTTTTATTAATTACGTACATAAAGTACCACTCTAGAACAAAAAAACACGTGAAACTAACATGTTAAGTTTAGGAAAACTTAATTTAGGTTCAAACTAGGAAAAAATAAGGTGATTGAGGAGCTAATAGATGTAAAGAGTAAAAGCAAACTCAAGGCTCACATCGTTTAAACACAAGAATAAACACCAATTTAGAAGGAAGATGGGCCACTCCACTTAATATAAGTTGATATTTTGAGATGGAAGCCCAGCTCCTTATAATTACAAATTCAATCATGGTATCAGAGCTCAATTAACTCAAACGATCGGTTTGATCCATCTAATACAAGATTGCGTGATAAAAATAAAACCCGAGTTCCAATTCCTATATGAGTAATTCTATTTGCAACCCTAATATTCATGAAAAGCCCCCATCAAATTATAATTTATTTTTAATAAAATCTTAAACAACAATAAAATTACGTTTAAACCTATTAAGAACGCATCTTTATAAATACACCACAATACATCACCTATAAATAGACGTATTGCTTTCAAAATCAAAGTTTTTAGTGCTGAAATTAATGTTTGAGTATTTGAGTTGCCATATCTATGTTGAAAAAGGTCTTCAAAGCTCATTTTTTTTTTCTTTCTTTTCTTTCTTTCTTTGTTTTTGTTTTTGTTTTTGTTTTGTTTTGTTTTGGTTTTTTTTTTTTTTTTTTTTTTTTGAGGAGAGGTCCTTAATTTGTAATTTATGTTCGTGCACCATAAGTGCTTCTCTCCCTTGCATATGAAGTTCTTTTTTTTTTAGAATGAGAAAAGTTTTTTTTTTGTTCAGATTGTTAAGTTTTTTTTTATAATCAAATTAAAGCCAAAATAAAAGCGGGGTGGGTGTATTAGAAGGTTAAATCAGACATTATAGAAACATATAATATAAAAGGACATATTTTTTGAAATATGTATTAGAAAATATTAATTAACTGGGGGTATTTATAAATTTTGTGCCTATCAGAAATTCTCTCAAAATTCTTGGGCTTAATTAAGTCAGTAATATTAGAAACCAAAAAGTTAGAGAAATTTTGAGAAAAAGCCATAAAAAGATAACACTATTTTTTATTTTTATCATCAGTTTTAACTTTATTATTTATACCGTTAATATTGATCTAAAAGAAGATTTTTCATATTCTATTTGAATATTTTTTTCTAGCAAGAAAATTTTCCTATTCTATCAGAATAGATTTCATTTTTATTAGAGTTTTTTTTTATGACATAAATAATAAGATGATAAAAATAATTATTATTATTGTAATTTTTTCAAAAAGTTAAGTCTATAGTATTACTTGTCTTTAGCGCAATGAATCAAGACTTGAAGAAAATATAAGTTACATAATTGTACGGTCGTAAAATTACTTATTTCCATAACTAAGCCGTATATATAACTTTTAATGTCATGTTGGGTAGGAGAGATGGAAAATAGAAAGGAATGAAAAGTAAAATACTCAATTAAAAGAAATAAAATGGTAAAAAGAATTTTTTTTTATGTTGTTTGATAGAAGAAAAAAAAGTGAAAAGAAAATATTAAATTTAAATTATTTTATAATAATACTCTTATACAAATAATAATATAGTGAATGATTTAAAGTTACAATAATTATTTTACATCTCTTTTGTTTATTAAATTTTTTCCCTTTCTCTTTTCTTCAAAAATAGTGGGCCAATTTACAACTTCTTTCTTTCTCTATGTCATCTCTACCAAACAATCTAAAATTCTTTTTTTCTTTTTAAAATCCTTCCTTCAATTTCTTTCCTTTCCCTTTTTCACTTTCCACTCTACCAAACATAGTGTTAGCGAGAAAGGAAACAGTGGGTGCGTTTGGAATTGGTTCCAAAATGATTTTATTTTTTGTATGAAAATGAAAATGAAAACGTTTTTATTTTCATTTTGGAATCATTTCTGAAAATACGTTTAGTAGTTTTATTCTGAAATTGTTCAATTTTAAAAAAACTAAAATTGTGTTTGGTGGTTTAATTTTTAAAAACATGTAATAATATTTAAAATAATAATATATTAAATAAATATATTAATATAACATTAATATATTTGCCCACCGCCAAGCCCTGCTCCCCTTCCTCCGCCCTCCTGATCTCCCTCAACTTCGCCCTCCCCCGCCTCCTCTCCATCCGCCTCTTCCTTTCTCGCTCTTTGCCCACCGCCAAGCCCTGCTCCCGCTCTTCTTCTCCGGTCCTCTGGTCGATCGGATCGAAACCCGTCTCTGAAAAGCAAAGGACTAATTCGGGTTCTTGGGTGAAGGTCTACTCCGATGGGGATGTTTACGGGGGGAGTTTCACAAGGGGAACTGCTCGGGAAGTGGGGTTTATTACTACCACATGAGTGGGAGGTACGAAGGGGACTGGATTGATGAGAAGTATGATGGCTATGGCGTCGAGACGTGGGCGAGAGGAAGCCGGTATCGCGTGCAGTCGCAGAGAAGACTGGGGGGAGGGCGCGTAGTCGCAGACGGCGGGGCGCAGTCGCAGAAGACTGCGGGGAGGGCGCACAGTCGCAGACGGAGGGGTGCAGTCGCAGAAGACTGGGGGCAGGGCGCGCAGTTGGAGGGGCGGGGGCCGCGCAGCCGCAGACGGTCGCAGAGTGAATGGGCTAAGAGAGAAAACGAAAACGGAAGAATAAAAACGGAAATAAATCGTTTTTAGATTTTCATAAGGATAAGAACGTTTTTGTTTTTAATTTTTAGAAAATTTCACGTCAAACACGTTTTTTTTACGCGTTTTCATTTGTCATTCTCGAAAATCATAAAAAATGAAAACGAAAAGGAAAACAAAGAGGGCCAGTATTCCGTTCTTAAACTTGTTGCTTAATTAATTTTCTTCTACACAGAGTAAGCAAACAGATGGTACTCTGAACCATGTATTTATTTATAAAGTAATTAATCTAAGTAGTAGTTCACAGCATGTGCGTGCCAGGCATGTAGATTTGATAATTGTATGGGCATCATAACTGGAGATTTCTTCATCGCCATCAAGAATGGAAATCATCACGTCCATGAAATCTTCCTCATGATCATCTTTATCATGATTTCCTTCCATACCCTTGTGCTCCTCTAACAATCCTCCAAGCACTTGATCCAGATCTTTCGCAGTCTTTTTCATGGCTCTCTCATAGCCCCCAAGTCCAACCACCTCCAATAAGGAATCGCGTCGGCCAACACAAAAGTTCCTTTCAACTTAAAAAACTCTCTTATAGCCCTTTTGCACTGCTCATCGTTCTCTTCCTTTTCTATATACCTTTTTTTTACAATTATTTTTACAGAAATTAAAGAATATTGGGCCTAACTTAACCTAATAAAACCGGCTTATTAGAGGAAGATTGTTCTCACCTTATTAAGTGGATCATGTTAATATCTCCAGCCAATGTGAGATTCTAATACGCCCCCTCACGTACAGTGTGGACTATGTCAAACCGCTGCGAATAAATCGATATTGGGGGACTCAATAATACAAAACTGGGCCTGCTCTGATACAATTTTACAGAAATTAAAGGATATTAGATCTAACTCAACTTAACAAAACTGACTTATTAAGGGAATATTATTCTCACCTTATTAAGTGGATCATGCTAATATCTTCAGTCAATGTGAGATTCTAATAATTATCTTAAGCCTCATGTTTAGGGTTAAGTGCCCAAACTACTTTTTCATATCCACTTTTACAGCTTGTTCTTATCCCATTTTTCATGTACCCTTTATGGCCACCCTCACCTCCGATTTTTCGAATGTGGCTGAGCATCTGAAGACGGTGGCTCGAGAGCAATTCTAGCGTGGCTATCTTGCGAAGATGGCGCCAGTAAGACCCATAAGAGCTAAACCCAAACATGGCATAGTTGTAGGCCATGTGTTCTAGAGCCACCGCTTTTGGGCGGTTGGCGAAGAATTTGTCATTTGTGGTGAAATAATCTTTAGCCATCTTCCAGCTGCTTATGATTAGAGCTCTGTGTACTCCTATCCTTATAGTGAATTGGTCTGTATTTGTCGGCCATATCGGCCAAGGTTATGTGAGGCGGTTGTGAGCCTCCTAATAGTGGTAGGTGGCCGATAATGGGCCATGCTCCACCAGCTTCTGGTGGTTCTCTGAGCGAGGCTTTTGGTTTGCGTAAGAGATAATAGAGGAATAGCAAAGCAGCCAATATAATGGTTGCAGCAGGCGAATTAAGTATGCAATGAAGATAAAGAGGCCATGGCTAGCTGTTGTTTGTTTTGCCTGCAGTGTGCAGTCTTATCAGATCATGGCTTAGTGTTGTAAATTTTAAAAAAATTACTTAACTGTGCTGAAAGAAGAAACAATTATTATAAAAAGCAGTTGAGTGTTTACTAAATTATAATTATAGTAGTTGTGCTGATTTTAAAATCAGTGTAATAACGTTTGATAAATTATGAGATTAAATTGTTATGAATAGTTAAAAATTACGACTATATTACATTATACTATAATATAATATATATAATTACAATATAATATATATTTATTATTATATTTA
>NW_010365305.1:687090-730026 GCF_000414095.1 Morus notabilis
ATTATAAAACATATTATAATATTACATAAGAAATATTAATATTTCAGTTATAATATAATTAAAAATTACAATTATATTATATTATAATATATTATATTATATTATATAATCATTATTATATTATATTAAATAAATATATTATAGAACCATAACGTGTGTAATACACTATAATATATAATAATATTAGAATTATAAGATTATATTAATATTTAATTATATTAATTATTATATTATTATTAATATAACAAATATAATTATATCAATATAATATAATGTAATAATATTATTGTAACATTATTAATATAATAAATATAATTATGTCAATACAATATAATATATTATAAAATAATAATTACAATATCATATTATTAAAAAAATTATAATATTATTATGATATCATATTATATGATAAAATAATAATGTTATAGTTATTAATATAATTATGATATTATTTGTTACAATATTATTATTATATTATATTATGAGTCTGAATTTTAGATTAAAAAAATTATAAATTATAAATTTTATTAGACATATTATGGATATTATAAAAGTTTTATTAATTATATTATATTAATTTTCGCACAATTTAAAAATTAAAATTATTTTTATACTATTTTTGATTTTAACTGTAAATTTTTAAAAAATTCTTTAAAAAGTATTTTAATAAAAATTTATTAAATATTAAAATCAACTTTTTCTACAAACCCAAGTCAATTTTGAGAGGAAAAAGCCCATATATTGGACGCTTCTTAAAAAGGACATAATATAGGTATGAGATTAAATAGGACACTATCCGTGAGATGGATAATATTGAAAGAATTTGACACCCGCTAATTGTGAATCTTTTTGGTCCTTTTTGCCCCCGTTTTTTCTAATTTTTCACATGGCTTCTCCTGCTTTGTCCACTCGTTTTTTGCTTTGGGGATTTTGGTAAAAGGTTAACGATGGAATAACGTCTCAACACACTTTCTTGATACTGATATATTTTTGTAGAGTATAACTTGAGTATAATTTTTGAGTTAAATTTAAATTATAATTTAAATTAAAATTATAACTTAAATAAAATTAAATAAAATTAAAACTTAAAATAATATAAACTTAAAAAAAAATTGATACTCGAGTTATTTTTTTTTATTTTTTTTTGACAAAAAAACAAAAACTCTTTCCTTGGCTAAGGTGGTAATCCATGTGTTGGCATTTAAAACCTATGAAGAATAACGTGTCAAGACGAGATAGAATAGATAACACGTGTTAAGTAAGAAACTGTTTTGAAAAGTTCCTCAACACGTAGTTAAGTTATAATTTTATATATATATATATGTATATATATATATATAATGTGTATATTGACCAAGTCATGCCTCAATTAACATCATCACCCCTCAAAAAAGGAAAAAAAAAAACAACAATCATCAACATTATCAGAGATCTTTTCTACCTACTGGGCAAACTTTTTTTTTCTTTCTTTTTTTTTTCTTTCCTTAGCCTTCAATTGTTTGTCCGCCAGCTTCCGGTGATGTTAACTGAGAAACATGGTTTCAGTGGACGCAAGCAATGACGAAAAGTACTCTGTCATATTTTATTCCTTAAAAAAAAAAAAAAAAAAAAAAAAAAAAACTGTCTGCCTAAACTTCTATACACCCCTTTCCATTCGCACCAATACCAAATTGTGTCTTGTCAACATACATTTTAAATTCAATTATGGATAGATTTCTAATGGGGGCAGTTTTCCCCATTTGTCCACCCAAAGTTCACCATAGTTCTGTGCTTTTACCTTATGCTAGGGGAAAAAATGGTTTAAATATGTTGAGAACCCGTAATACACCAAAGAAATGTAGCTATCAAATCACAAGTTGCGTATGGAAAATTATGTAATGATAATATCATATTAATATTCCGATTTGCGGGTCATGACTTTGAAACAGATATCTTTATGAGGAAAGGAAAAATCTCACTTACAGTGTTGACGTACGTCATATATATTTTATATATTATATATACACTAGTCGGGCAGACGTGACATTTTTTTTTTGAAACAATGATTATACAAATTCTTAAAAAAAAAAGAAAAAAGAAAAAAAAAAGCACGAAGAAAAAAAAGAAAAACAAAAAAGAGAAAGAAAGAAAAAAAGAAAATTAAAGAAAGATAAAAAGAAAAGGAAAAAAATAGAAATTTTGAAATTTCAAAGAACAAAGATAAAAAAAAAAATAGCTAAAAAGGGAAAACAACAAAAAAAAAAAAGAAAATTGAAAAAAAGGTAAAATATTTAAAAAGTTACAAAAAAGGGAAGAAATAAGAAAATAACAATTAAAAAAAAATGTTTCGCCAAAACAGTAATTACACGGAAACTTGCCTTATTCATTTTACAATTAAATTTTATTGTTATAGTATTTTTTTTTATAAAAATTTAAATTTAAACCGTGTTTATTTACATAATTTAAATTATGATGTGATTTGAATTGTGTATATGAGAAAAAAATATTATAATAAAAAATTGAATTTGAATTTATGTAAAAAAAAAATATTGTAGTAATATGAATTGAGTCATGAAATGAATAAGGTAATATTTTTGTTATAATATTTTTTTTTCACATTCTCAACTCATAACTTGAGTTATGACCTGAGTTGAGTTGTGAAATGAACACTCTCTTAGATCTATAACTATATCGAATACAAATTAACGTAACACGACCATACTTCATTTACCTTAATTTCAGTAAAAGCAAGCTAAAAGTATTTTAAATTATTATTATTGCAAGTCTGAAGTACGTAGCATCTTTCCAAATTTTCAGAAAGTGCAACAGTTAAGTGACAGTTAATTTTTTAATTATATGTCAAATTTCAGTGTCTAAAATAGTGTCTAATTAATCATGTCATTTGAAAAATTGAAATATTTTTTAACTAAATTTTTTTTTTTTACTTAGATATATTAAATGATGTTTCATAATTTGATTTCTCAGATATCAATGGGATACTAAAAAGTGGACACTTTATTTGAGTCCTATCAGTTACACTTTGCATGAAAATTAAAAACAGCTAAGCTGGTCACTCGGAGATAGAATGAGAGTAGGTCCCAACAACATTAGATGACGCAGGCTAGTCAAAATGGACGTCTCCCAAAATAAGTCCTAATAATTCCTGTTGAGCTACGGGCTATGCATGAGTTTCACCTTCCTTGGAGTTCAAACAAGCCATTTCATTTCAGATGGTGGTGACTTCATTAGTTTTGTTGTGTTACTTTGGGTGTAATTCTTTGATGTCTATCGCAGAGAGAGGAAAAAGATTATCAGCAGAAATATTGTAGAGATGGTGTATGGAGAATGTTGGTACCGGTTTGAGTCTTTTAATACTTTATAAGACAATATAAATAATGCAGAAACGTAAAACAAAGAACATAAGAGAAATGATATCGCGATTCGGTAACAACCTACTCCGCGGGGCCACGCCTAGATGATGAACAATCCACTAAGAACTCTTTTACAATTCAATTGGACTTAATCTACCCGAGACTCTCTTTCTAAGAAGACGCCTATGAACTTGAAATTTCTCAATGGACTTGAACAGCGAGATCCCCTCGACTTTTTAATATTGAAATCCCTCTAACTAAGTTTTTTTTACTGAAAAACACTCAAATCATCTCTCTTGAATACAAGTGATCACTTATCTCACAACCCAGCAAAACTAATCAAAAAGTGTACAGAGATAGAAGAGACTCTTTGAATAAATAAACAAAATGTTAATAGCTTGACAACCTTTTCAATTAATTCGTTGAACCAAATCTGTTGTAGATCCTTATTGCAACAATAACTGCAACATAGCTGTCAAGGTCGACTTTCTCAAAACCAGTCCGAATCAATCTGCTTTAATTCTGAAACCATTCTGAAACTGATATATGAATCTGGACACATTCTTAGGAGATAGAGGAAGATCATCCAGCTACGAAATCCCAATCAAATATCAATCAAATCAATTTACCATCTCTGGATCAATAGTTGACTTACAAAAATAGAAATTAAGTTTCCAGATCTTACAGAAACCTTCAATAAAGAGCTTGTCAGCTGCACATCTATTCTCAAACACAATTAACCAACCAATCATTTTCAAAATAATGCCAATCATAAAACGATTAGAATCAATACAGAATTTATAAACTAAATGCCAACAAAGAAGAAATTGCGCACTGTGCAAAAGAGAAGTAATCCATCTTCATGGTTTGAACATGAAGTTGGAAACTCCCAAAAGATAAATAATATTTAACATAATAGAAATGGGGAGATTGTTGGCTTAATTGACTTTTGGGCCATTACATTTCCTTCCCAATAACATTAAATAAATGCTTTCAAGTGGTTGGATAAAATTGATTCGAAAAAAGAAGAAGAAGAAGTGGTTAGATCGAGGAGAACTTTCAAAAAATGCACTGTACCGCCTAGTAGATAATGTTTTTGTGGAAAGATCAACATGGAAATGATTTTATGTGTGGTTGATGTTAAGTTTCTAGTAAAATCTATCACTTTCAACTCGTATAATTTCTACAAGATTTTTTGAACTCGTCTATATCTATCTATTAACATTAAAAAGAGAGAGGGATAACTCAGGGGTATTATTGTAATTTACAGTAAATATTAAAATAATATAATACATCTGTTTAAATAGATTTTTATATAAATTATTTGTTGTATCATTATCTCCAGTGATTTTTAGCTTAAAGACGAATAGTTTTTTTTTTCGCTGACATACGAGGCTTGTTGAAAGTCTTTTGATCTAACTTGTGGACATTCTTTCTTCTAAATAATAACTTGTAGACTTTACTCTTACTAATTAGTTTGTTTTATTATTTCTAGGTCGTGTTCTATTATTGCAATTGCAGACAAAAATATATATAATTCATTGAATAAACCAACAAAGAGACCCCACAAACAAAAAATTAAAAATTAATCTACCCTTATTAAAAAAAACATAACGAATCCTAATACTAATATAAATCTAAACTAATTTAACAATGATAACAAATATACACTCGGATATATATCTTTTAATTAACTACGAACCCCTCAATTAAAGAAATTGTTATTTTATTGGCACGGACAATAAGTATTACTTAATTCCATTATGATTTATGATTTTTTTATGATGATAACAAAGTATAGACTCGGGTTAAATATCTTTTAAATTAGTACAAGCTGTGCGCTCTAATGAAATTGTTAAATCATTAGCACGAACAACTTCTAGCCCATGGCTTAGAAAATGCTATATGCTTTTGATCTTCTCGCTGCCCATAGTCATTTTTTGTATAAATAGTTTCAGCTGCTAAAAACTTATAATTATAAGTTTGGCTAAATAATTCACGTTAGTGATGTACTCTACAATACAAAACTAGTTGCAACATTTGTGATGAGCTAGATATTAAGTTGCCGAATGTGTTTTACCTTTTCCTATAAAAATTGTTGATTTTAATTTAACATGCACGTTTTTAACTGCCACCTAATTTAATAACGCGGGATTAAAGTTGCAATTTATTATAAATTTAAAAGAGTTTTCTCATTTTGAATTTATACATGAAGAGAAAAGTAAGATAACTCAGTGGAGGTGATCAAATTTAAAATTAAGCCAAATATTTATACATTTGAACAAAACGTTAAAAAAAAAAAAATTTCACTTTCACATTTCTGCTTTTAACAAAAAGATGCGGCTGTGATAGACTTGTGTTCTTAATTAGAAACATATTATGAACCATATATGTAAGCAACAGTAATAAAGTTCTCCACTTCCATTTATTAATTTCTGTAAACACACGCTTTATCATGTTATGGAAACAAAGTGCAACATTTATAACTAATTAATATTAAATCCTTGTATTAATTACTACCCATCAAAACCGAAACTCTAGACACATACATAAACGTCTCCTATCACCTCGTTTACGCATAAAGCTCAGCAGGCAAGCGCGGCGTGATAAGAACTTCAAGTGGAGTGGCTTTGGTATTTGTTAATCCAAAGCTTTCCGTCATATCAACAAGAGCATTTAAGGGCGTGGAAATGTCGAACGCTTGTAGAAAGCTAGCTAACGTAAACTGCACCATTTGAAGGGCAAAAGAAGTACCAGGACACGCTCTTCTACCGCTTCCAAATGGGATTAGCTCAAAATGCTGACCCCTAACATCTACATCTTTGTTGGTGGTGAGAAACCTCTCGGGCTTGAACTCGAACGGGTCGGGCCACAAGATCGGGTCGGTTTGGATCTTCCAAATGTTGGTGATGAGCCGAGTTCCCTTAGCGACATGGTAGCCGCCTATGGTGCAGTCCTCGAGGAAGACACGTGGCGCTGAGAGTGGCGCTACGGGATATAACCGTAGTGTCTCTTTGACTATGGCAAATATGTATGTCAACTTGCCGATGTCGGACTCATTCACAGTTCTGTTTTTGCCTACATTGTTTTCAAGTTCCTCTTGGGCCTTTTTCAACACGTGGTGATTGTTCAGCAACAACGACACTGCCCATGTTAGGGTTAATGCGGTGGTGTCGCTGCCTCCCGCAATCATATTCTGCAAGTTGAAATTCAGTTTTTTGGTTGATGATCAGATTATAATTGGATTTTCCTTTTTGTATTTTTAATGAAAGCTAGCAGCACAAGTCTTGTTGACACGTGGGGAAATCTTCTTTTTTATAAAAGTTGTGTCACGTGAATGTTGTAGGAGCTAGCTTAGGGCATACTTAGTGCACCGTATTGTAACACTTATTGCATTGTATAATTTTTACACAATACGGTATTTAGTTTGTAATATTATTAAACATTATACTATTTTTACTATTGTAATCTATTTACAAATTAATTTATAATAAGATAATTTAGGCTTAACATAATCCAATACGACTCTAATCTTGATTGGAACCGAACATTGGGAGGAAGCAAGTGAGAAAGTAGAGTTACTACTTTGGGTTCTTTTTGGGGAAAAAAAATTGAAAAATGGCGTCAAACTGTAATTTTAAAAAATTAAAGGGCAAAAATATAATTTTAAAAATTAAGGGGCCAAAACATAATTTTTAAAAAGTTTAGGGGTCAAAATATAATTTTTAAATAAATGACGAAAACGACAATTGACTTAATAATATAATTACTTTTATTAAAAAAAGGGAAATTAATAGAGAGTATTTTTTTTCTCTCCACACATCCCACATATCATATTTTTAATTATAAATTACAAATTATTTCTATTTCTAAAAATCCATAGTAAATAATTTTCACATTTTCAATGACTTCTAAAAAATTGCATGTAGGTCGTTCAATTTTCCTTACTATTTGTTACGTGAAGATCCTTTTTTCTTTCTTTTTTTTTTTTACTTTTATTTTTAGTTTTGTTTCATGTTTGTTTGCTAATCAAGTTTGTAAGCAAATCGTTTCATTTTTTTTTTCTGCTTTTTATAACGTTAGACTACGGGATACATTTCTTTCATATGTAGCCCTAAACAATTCGCCCTATTCAAATTTTTTCCCCTTCAAATTTTGCTCCGTTTAATAATTTTTTTGCTAGAATAAATGTTTAACTCCTTATCATTATTTCTAAATTTAATAATGGTCTTGGAATTCAAGCTGTAATTATTGATGCGTAAGTGGTCAAGAACTTAACTCAATTATTAAATTAACGGGTCTTTATCTATAGAATATAGCACTAATTTACTCTTTCCTTTTTTTATTTTCATTTTCCTTTTATTTATTTTTTTTTTTTTTGTGGAATTGAAGAGCAGTTCATGTAGAGACGGAGCCAAGGACCCCACAATGACTGAAAATATGTGGTTAATCAGTATGGATCGGCAATCATAGCCTTATCATCAAACTCACTAGATTAAATGCGAGCAGGAAATTATGTGCACAAGTGTCTCCATAGTCCATAAGTAGAAAATAGAAAATGTGCTTCATTGATATCCATTAGAGCGTCATTAATATAATAATGCCTTGGCACTTAGAACGTTTATATATATATATATATATATAGGAAAATGGCTGCTTCTCATTGATTAATTAATGAGTAAAGTTTAAGAAAATAATGATAAAAAAACTGTGATTTTTTTTTTTTAAATAGGCATTTCAAAATATATATATTGAATAAGCACGAACCGAGTGCGTGTTTCAACTAATAATAATAATTAAAGGATAATAAACTTGCGTACCAAAATTGTGGCCTTGATTATTGTATCAGCATCGAAACCACCGAAGTCTGAACCGTGAAGTACAGATAGCATCACGTCCATGAAGTCTTGTTCCTTTTTCTCTTCATTATTCATTTCTGCTCTATTCTGCTTATGCTCTTCAAGCCATTCACCAACAATACCATCTAAAGCCTTTGCAGTTTTCTTCATGGCCTTCTCACAGCCGCCTAAATCCAGCCACCCGAGATAAGGAATCGCATCCCCCGGTACAAACAGCCCAAGATGTTTTAAGAATTCCTTTATTTCTTTCTGAACTAAGCGTGCTTCTTTTACATCACCACCATCATTTGCATCAATAGAGTAACGCTTCCCAGCCACCATTCTGAGAATCACGTTGAGCGTCAAGTCCGAAAACCTTTGCTTCATCTCCACCGAAGCTTGGCCCGAATGATCATTATCATTCCATTTGGTAGTCCAATGTTCGTATAACTCCTTAACGAAAGATGCCACTTCAGAGATTCTAATATGTTTGAGCAGCTCAAGACGGCGGTTCGAGAGCAACTGAACCGTAGCTATCTTACGAATCTCGCGCCAAAAGGGTCCATGAGGTGCTAATCCAAACATGGCGTATTTGTAGCCCAAGTGCTTCGCGGCAAGCAAGTTTGGACGTGAGGCTGAAGCCAAGTCGTTGATGGTGAAGCACTCTTTTGCCATCTCAGAGCTACTCACTACCAAACCTCGATAAGACCCGATTCGGATGGTGAAGATCGGTCCCCATTTATCAGCCAAGTTTGCCAAAGTTATATGGGGAAGTTGAGATCCTCCTAGTAGATGGAGATGTCCGATTATAGGCCATCTGCCAGCGGCTTCAGGCGGTGATATTCTGCTGTCGTTTCTTCTGAAACTAGATGATCTTTTTTGGACTAAGTAGAGAAATAGTAGTATGGCCAAAAATCCAGCTACGGAAGTGTCTATATGACGGAGAAGAAACTCCATGATTGTAGTCTTGTACATTATAATGGACTTTTGAATGGTGTTGAAATGTTCTCTTTGGGCAAACTTAGCGAAAAAGGGTTTGTTTGATTTATAATGGTGTTCCGTTTTTTCTTCTTTTTGTTTGAAAAAATTGTAACGCCGGGCCCACTTATGCTGTCTTTTGCAAAATGCTCAAACTACTTTATATGCTAGCAAACATTATCTTGTAGTAAGCACTTAACATTGAAAAGGAAATTAGTATTAGGATGAAAGCTTAATTAACTATTTTTTATATACCATAAAGATTAGGAGGATCTTATCCTTAAAGTGACGGATATATTAATAGATTTAACAGATGACATGTCAATTTCCAGTTTTGTAATCATCTCTAAAGTAATTGTCCGGATTCAGAATTTTTTTTTTTTTTTTTACCGAATCCGGATTCAGAGAAATTAAGGATAGAAAAAGTATACGTATCATTGTTATTATTGTCTTTACGAGGCCCCAATCTGAATATCTAAATGGTCTAAATATAACTTGAGACTGATTTATACTAGGTATACTACTAGTTTTGCAAATATCACATATTGAAGCAACTGTTAATTCGGAGAACGAACATAAACTAGATGACCCGATTCGGATGGTGAAGATCGGTCCACATACGGCGGCCATGGCACCCAAGTTTATATGGGATGGCTTAGGTCCTTTTAACAAAGAAAGGTGACTAAATAATGGCCAACCTCCCAAGGCTTCAGGTGGTGCTTTCCCCACATACGTGTTAAGAAATAGTAAATAAAGACTATGGCACATAATATTAGTCCTGCCATGACAGCAGTTAGATCATGTGGAAGTAGGAAAGAAGCCATATTGCAATTTTGGTAAAACTCAGACGGCCTTGAATTTATGGCAGTGTCTAAAAGACGGAGAAGAAACTCCATGATTGTAGTCTTGTAGATTATAATGGAGTTTTGGAATGGGAGTTGTTATCTTCGGACAAAGTACTAATCAAAAGAGGTTTGTTTGATTTGTAGTGGGGTTCCGTAATTTCTACGTTTTGTTGGAAAAATTTTAACGCTGGCCCGGATGTCGTCTACCATTGATCCCCCCTTAGTTGTCTTTTACAATTAAGCTCAATAAACGACAATTTATAGGACTCAAATTATGTTTAATTTTAGTGTTTTAGTCGGTGTTTAATTAATCATATCATGTCACGTCGTATAAAAAATTTAAATTACTTTTTAACTAACTCTTTTGTACTTATAATGGAATGATGTGGTGTAATTTAATTGGTTGGATACCCATTGAGATATGAAAAATTAGACATACGATCTGGTGCTCATTTTACGTACCATAAAGATTTAGTGGATCTTATCCTTAATTGAAGTGATTTTCCGCCACATATTTGAATTATCTTATTCTAAACAAAACAAAAAAAAAATCTAAGGAGTTGTTTGGTCGGGGGATTCGTACCCCGATTCGAATCATGGTTCTTGGTTTGCTACAGTATTTTCTTTCACAAAAAATACACGTAAATCGAAAATGGTTCTAATCTTATGATTTTAATTCATGAACCAAACGTAACATAAAAAATTATCTTGAGATTGATTTATACTAGCTATACCAGCATATATATGTAATGTAATACATAAATAATATTGCCTGTAGTATTGTCAATTAAGCATATACGATGGAAGCTTGAGCATGCAATGCTATTAAATTAAATAAAGTTTCGACATGTTAGATAGTTAGAAGCTAGCTAACTTAACTCCTTTTATTATATACTAGTTTGAAGAGCACGTATAGCCGTGTGTTTATTATTACTATATTGAAAATTTTATTTATACATCGATTTAAATGTTATTGAGTTTTTTTAAATAATTAATTTTTTATAATTTTGGTTAAAAAGAAACTCGTTTTGATGGTGGCAGTTCACATTAGAAAAGATATTTAAGAATATCACATATGTAAAATAATATTTTCGAGCTCATAATATAAAATATATAAACTGAGATGATGTCGAGTTTAAACTCCACTCCACATAAAGGAAGAAAAAATTTAAAGTTGCAATGAAAAAAATTAAAGCCAAAAAAAAGGAAAAAAAGGTGGCGCATGCTGAAGCAACCTTTTGCCTCTTTTATAATTGTATATATGTATATGTATATATATATATATATATATATATATATCTATATAGTGAGACGATTTTTTTCAGCAGAATTCCTCTGATTCTGCGCACTAACCTTTAGATAAGATTGCATTATTTCTAGATAAATTACATAATTTATTTTTAAAAATACACGGGTCTTAATTTTTTTTATCTTTTTCTTGATTAATATTATTTTGTTAGTATAGTTATTTGACTGAATAAGTTATTAATCAAGTGTAAGGACCGGATAAGAAATCTTAATTCATGCACTTTTAAAAAGTATTTATCTTCCTTCCTTTTATTTTTAATATATGACCATATTTCATCTTAATGAATTTCTTGGACTGCATGAATCTCACAATCCTGTATATATTCCCAGGAAATAAATAAATTTAATTACTTGTACACACATATATATTGTTTAATTTAAAGCACTTACGCCCCAAAATAGGGGTTAGTGACGTTAATGCTCGTTTAGAAGTTAAACGTAATTAAGAAAGTAATTAAGCATTTAGAAATATAATAATCAATTTCACAAGTGAAACTTCAAAGAAATTCTAAACAGCCCCACATTTTGATCAAATTAATTTATAAGAAAGTGAAAGGGACTTTCACAACTTTTTGATAAAATAGGTTTAAAAACTAAGCCTCTGGCATCATTCAGGGTCCCACCCACAGGATATACAATATTATACATACATGAACATGTAAAGAACATTTATAGACATCAACCACAGTCTAGATATTCAAAGTTTACAATCCTTACATTTATCAGCAAGGATGAAAGAGCACAATTCCTTCCTTTATACTACACCAACTAGGCTACTTGAGTGTGCTTCTCACTCAGCACTGCTTCTAACGTCGCCTGAGATAAGTTTAATATATATAGAAACAAGAAAACATGAGCAGAAAGCTTAGTATGATGTATTTAAGAAAAACTTTATAAACAAGTAAATAATTAATAAGTAAATAAGTAAATCTATCCAGTTCCAGCACAACAGCTGGAACCTAACATTCTTTTTCTGAAAGGAAGTATAAACTTAAAATTCTGTATTACAGACATTAGCAAGGAATTTATACTATGATAAATTACTTACACAATCACAAACACAAGCCTTAACATCGCCGTAGTGATCCAGTCTGGATTTCTAGTCCTACCCCCCAAGGATACACGCTGCATATCCTTGGAGAACGGACAAAGATGATCAGCAGAAAGATTGTAGGGATGGTGTATGGAGAAGAAGAGTAGTATTGTATAATGGAGAACTCCATGGTTTAGAATTGGAATATAAGAAAAAAAAAATCTATTAATATGGTCTCCCGGGAGTTATGAATTACGGTCTTCCAATTATGTTGTACATAACTAGGTTGAGGACTATAAGGTTTGCCGTGATTCTTGAACGCGCATTGTCGGAGGGCTAGCTTTTGTGATGTTTTTATCGGATAAATAGTATGTGTTGAGTGAAAATATTTATTAATGTTGAAATAATATTTCACACGACATAATTTCACCTATATTAGGATTTAATTAGCATAGGAGTTTATTATTTTTTAGTTTGACCCATTCAAGATTATAAGAATAACCTCTTAATTACAATCCCTTGGTATAAGGAAAAACCTTTTGATTCTAATTAAAACAGTAAATTCTACTTTCTATGAATTTGGGAAATTTGGGTTGATTTAAAATTGCGGCTGAACTTAGTGAATTTTGTCGAGTTGCCTACATACCCCGTTAAGGGATCATGCCACTTGTAGTTCGAATTTTGGGTTTGGGATTTGTGTTTGGATCATTTGGTTTTAAATTTAGAAGTTGTATTTGGATCATTCCTAGGTGTATGACCGTTTGAGGAATTAAAAGAACTTTGAAAGTTTGATTTGAAATTTAAAATTTAGATAATTCCTCGGTATATGACCACGTGAGGAATTAAAAGAACTTTGAAATTTAATTTAAGATTTGAATTTGGATAATTCCTATGTTGAATTTGGTTTGGAATTTTTTGTAATCTCAAATTTAGATTTGAATAATTCCTCGGTATATGACCGTATGAAGGACTAAAAGGATTTTAGAATTTTGACTTGAGATTTAATCTCAGGTAATTCCAATATGAAATTTAATTGTAATTAAAAAATTGTGACTGCACTTAGATTTTTATATCTAAGTTACCTACGTAACCAAAATGGAATTAAGTCTTCGTAGTTCTTGAATTTGAATTTGAATTTTGAAGAATTCCCCGATATATGACCATAGGAGGAATTCAGGATCAAATTTGATCTTGAAACTGCACTTAAATTTTTAGGTTGCCTACGTATCCCGTAGGGAATCAAGTCAATCATAGTTCTTGAATTTGAATTTGGATTTTGGAGAATTCCCGGATATATGACCATAGGAGGAATTCAAAGATGTTTTAAAATTCGATTTGGAATTTTACTTTAAAATTTGAACTTGAAAGTAATATTTGGATAATTCCCCGGTATATGACCTTATGGGGAATTAAAAGATGTTTTAAAATTTGATTTGGAAGTTTACTTTAGAATTTGGATTTGAAAGTTGTATTTAGATAATTCCCCGGTATATGACCTTATGAGGAATTAAAAGGACCCTTTTTGAATTTGGTGTTGAGATCTTTTTATTTGAATTTGGGATTTAAAAATTTTGAGGTGAATGACCTCGTTTTGGACTTTTGAGAATTTGCTTCTCAATTTATTTTTTTGAACTTTGAACTACACCTAATTTGATAGGTTGCCTACGTATCTTTTGCAGAATCAGGTCAACGTAGTTCGTTCTTAGTGATTTGAGAGTTTATTTTGAATTGAAACTCTTATATCTCTCTTTGAATGATTTTGGAGATAATTTGATTTACTATATATATATATATATATATGTTTGTGAAATGGGATTTACAGTATGTTAATAACATTTCGTATTGCATCTGTTGCAATTATCAACGTTCCATCATTGATGGATGAGCTGCCCTCTTCTTTAATTTGACCAACTCAATTAATTAACCATCTTGGCTTCTCTGCATGCTTTGGGACGAAGCTTCATGCCTTCTGTGATGAGTGATTGGCCTTCAGTTATACCATACGTTGTTAAACAAACAACAATGAAGTCTTCCCCTTTATTTGGGCTTACGTTATTGGTAAAGAAGGCCGGAGCCTCTATTCTTCTCTTGTTGGGCTTGTAATCAATGTCAGAGGCCCATTTAGATATAGCCTTAGGAAAATCAAGTTCCACGTTGCACTCTTCGGAAGTTGAAATCCATTACTGCTGTATGGTTCTTGTGCAGTAATTTTTGCATGGTTCTCCTTTATGAATGAGCATGAGAGTACATAAGGGAGTGACTATTTCTTTCTTCAGGATTTGGGAGGTCTTCATTGATTACGAACTGAAAGTAGTTAAAATTGCATGCATGGCCGATTGTGGATTTGAAAATTGTATTTAATCACCGTATGATTTTATGAGACAATGAGCTCCTCTTTTAAAATAAAGGACAATAAAAGGACTCAATTTGTGTACTTAAAATTTTTTTTTGGATATTTAATATTCCGAATTTCTTTAAAATTTATTGTCTTTCTCTTTTTTTTTTAATTTATTTTGACTGATCTTCTAACCTCTTGTTTTTTGCTAACAATTTAATTTCAAAGGAAACTCAAATTTCTCTCACCCTCCTCCTTTCTACACGTTTCTTCTTCTTTATATATACACACACACACACATTACGCTGCAAAAGCAGCAGGCAACAGTAGCAGGCAACCTTCAACCTTTGGTGTGTGTGTGTGTGTATATACACGTGTACGTGAACATCAATTCCCCATCATATTTTGATTTGCGTGTAAAGCTATTAGCCCAACAACACACACACCCACGGCTTTTTATCTCACACACACCCACGGCTTTATATATATGTATATGTGTGTATGTGCGTTTTGGTGCACTGTAAAGGAATTGAAGGTGACGTTTGTTTCCCTCTTTTTTTCTTTTTTTTTCTTTTATTATAGAAAACGAAAAGATCCTTACTAAGTGGTCCTTAATTTTTATTTCGGATTACACTTTATAAATCAGACTCAAAATTATTATAATATTTTAAACTCCACTATTATAGTCAGATTCATGTGTATATATAAAAGTTTTAAATTTTAAAACCTCATAATTTTATAGAGTTTTAAATTTTACAACTCTATTTAATTTTTAGAGGTTTTAAATTTTACAACCTCACAATTTTATAGAGTTTTAAAATTTGTAACTCTATTTGATTTTTTAAAGGTTCTAAATTTTACAACCCCATAATTTTTTAAAATTTTAAAATTTACAACTCTATTTAATTTTTTAGAGGTTCTAAATTTTACAACCCCATATTTTTTCTTAATTGGGTTTAAAAATTTGTAACCCGTATGTTTTAAACATGAATCTGACTAACAATGATGGATAAATTTTTTGTCTTGAGATGATACTTCAGTATAGAAGAAGGCTTGAGAGAAAAAAAAAAAAAAAAAACGTGTAGACAAAACATCATAATGAAACTAAAGTAGATGAGTAAATGACAAATTTTTCTATTTTTTTTTTGACAATTCTCTCGATACACACTATCTCACACCTCTCTCACTACTTTCGAATGCGTTTACTTTCTCTGCACAGTTTTTTTTTCCCGTTCGTCACACTGTATATTTTTTTTTCTTCTTCTCTCACTTCTCTTCTGCACTCACGCCTGCACAAAGCCCCCCTTTTCTTTTTTTTTTTTGTTTTCGTCCTCTTCTTTCACTTTTCTGCACACACGCACCAAGTTTTTTTTTTCCGCCCTCTCTTTTCATCCCGATTCTTCCTTTATATAAAAGAATTCGACAACAGTTTTTTATCACTACCTCATGTTTTGTACACACCACGTTCTGCACCATCATCTTTTTTTTTTCTAATCACTACTCCACGTTTTGCACACACCACGTTCTGCACTCTCTCTCCACACTTTAAAATGTACATTTTTTTTAATCCCTTTTTTTCTCTTTTTTATTATTATTATTATTTTTTTTTGGTCAGCACAAAGTTTTATTTTCTCTTCTCATTTTTATAAGGCCCATTTGTGATTTTTTTTTTTTTACCGCAAACAGTATGACCTTAATATATATATATATATACACATATATATATATATACCGCAAACAGTATGACCTTAATATATATATATATACATATATATATATATGTCGTATAGCTATGCTGTTTCATGCAATTTAAGGCACTTATTACCATAAAATAAAGAATACCCATATATACTCGAATAAGCAAATATATGGCACCAAATATATGGTGCACCGACTTATTTTTTTTTGGTCAGCACAAAGTTTTATTTTCTCTTCTCATTTTTATAAGGCCCATTTGTGATTATTTTTTTTTACCGCAAACAGTATGACCTTAATATATATATATATATACACACACATATATATATACCGCAAACAGTATGACCTTAATATATATATATATACATATATATATATATATGTCGTATAGCTATGCTGTTTCATGCAATTTAAGGCACTTATTACCATAAAATAAAGAATACCCATATATACTCGAATAAGCAAATATATGGCACCAAATATATGGTGCACCGACTTGTGATTTTCTTACTTTGCTTTTGGCAGTATCCCCGTCTTCTAGCTAGAAGACGTTAACAACCATAAATAATCTACCGTAGTTATCCGAAATTTCTGTTCATATGTCATGAACAACAAGACAAACACTCAAATAGTATACACGGAGCTGAATCCCGCAAATATAGCCTATAGATTTCGAAGAACTAAAGAAACAGATTCCCTGTCACTAAAAGAAGAATGCTGGAATATCGGTAGAAAACATTGGTCAAACTCTATCAAGCTTAATTCAAATATAATTACTTTATACATATATAATATGTAATAACAAAATATACGCTCGGATCTATATATATGTATGTATATATATTAATTACCTACAAGGCTCTCAATTAATGACACGAACAATAAGTAACATATGCACTATCTTCCATTTTACAGATGTACAATAAGTATGTAGACGCTATCTATCTCACAAAAATAAAGTAATTGACAATGTATATTACAGAGAATATATACGCATACATACACATATATACATATTAACATTATATATATTACACATATATACATTCTACAATCCCTTCTTTTAGCCATAAAGTTCAGCAGTGATAAGAAGTTCAAGTGGAGTTGCTCTGATATTTGTTAGTCCAAAGCTTTCCGTCATATCTACAGAAGCATCTAAGGGCGTGGCTATTTCAAACGCTTGTAGAAAACTAGCCACCGTGAACTGCACCATTTGGAGGGCAAAAGAAATACCAGGACATGCTCTTCTACCGGTTCCAAATGGGATCAGCTCAAAATGCTGACCCCTAACATCCACATCTTTGTTGGTGGTGAGAAACCTCTCGGGCTTGAAGTCCAATGGGTCAGGCCACAAATTCGGGTCGGTTTGGATCTTCCAAAGGTTGGTGAGGAGCCGAGTTCCCTTGTGGATGTGGTAGCCACCTATGGTGCAGTCCTTGAGGAAGACATGTGGCCCTGAGAGCGGCGCTGCGGGGTATAAACGTAGTGTCTCTTTGACTATGGCTTGGATGTATGTTAATTTGTGCATGTCGAACTCATTCACGGCTCTGTTCTTGCCTACCTGGCTGTCAAGTTCATCTTGGGCCTTTTTCAACACGTGGCGATTGTTCAGCAACAGCGACACTGCCCATGTTAGGGTTACTGCTGTGGTGTCGCTTCCTCCCGCAATCAAATTCTGCAAGTTAAAGTTCAGTTATTATTATTTTTTTTAATGCATGATCAGATAACTAGATATATCATATAGCCTCTTCAAACAATTGCTACTGCTTAGTAGATTTTTAAAAGAAGCAAAGTACAGTTGAGACGTACGTGAAAAAATTTCTGATTTTATAAAAAATGTCGCGTCGAATATTGAACGACGTGGTAGCTTATTATATTATAGAAAACCAATAATTCTCTTCAAGAAAAACAAGATTAAAAAAAAAAAGCCATAAGCTCACGTTATCTGATTAAACTTATACGTAGTTATCGCATTCTTATCCTCATTCTTGTTAAAAAGGCCTAACAACTGAACATCTATAAAAATTCCAACATCATGATGAGTTGTAAACCTGTGAAACTATCAAAAATACGGATGCGGAAATGTGCATATTTCTTACTCCATATGTGCATGCATGTTTGTAGCTTTTAAAAGTTAATTGATGAAGTGATTGTTTGAAATTTGATCTAAGGAAATTTGTCATGCTACTTCTATATATAAAAGGTAGTGTTTCGCATTCTTTTATCTTAGAATCGGTTGCACCAGTTCACGTACGTAGTGCCAATAATAATAAGACAATAAAATTTTGTACGTACCAAAATTGTGGCCTTGTTGATTGTATCAGCATCGAAACCCCCAAGTTCTGAATCGTGAAGTACAGAGAGCATCACATCCATGAAGTCTTGTTCCTTTTTCTCTTCATTACTCCTTTCTGCTCTATTCTGCTTATGCTCTTCAAGCCATTCACCAACAATACCATCCAAAGCCTTTGCAGTTTTCTTCATGGCCTTCTCATAGCCGCCTAAATCCAGCCACCCGAGATAAGGAATCGCATCCCCCGGTACAAACAGCCCAACAAGGTTAAAGAATTCCTTTATTTCTTTCTGAACTAAGCGTCCTTCTTTTACATCACCACCATCATTTGCATCAACAGAGTAACGCTTCCCAGCCACCATTCTGAGAATCACGTTGAGCGTCAAGTCCGAAAACCTTTGCTTCATCTCCACCGAAGCTTGGCCCGAATGATCATTATCATTCCATTTGGTAGTCCAATGCTGGTATAACTCCTTAACGAAAGCTGCCACTTCAGAGATTCTAATGTGTTTGAGCAGCTCAAGACGGCGGTTCGAGAGCAACTCAACCGTGGCTATCTTACGAATCTCGCGCCAAAAGGGTCCATGCGGTGCAAATGCAAACATGGCGTAGTTGTAGCCGATGTGCTTCGCGGCAAGCAAGTTTGGACGTGAGGCTAAGGCCAAGTCGTTGGTGGTGAAGCACTCTCTAGCCATCTCAGAGCTACTCACTACCAAACCTCGATGAGACCCGATTCGGATTGTGAAGATCGGTCCACATATGTCGGCCATGGCACCCAAATTTATGTGGGAAGGCTTAGGCCCTTTTAACAAGGAAAGGTGACCAAATAATGGCCAACCTCCCAAAGCTTCAGGTGGTGCTTTGCCCTTGCCAATTCCCCACATACGTGTTAAGAAATAGTAAATAAAGACTATGGCACATAATATTAATCCTGCCATGATAGCAGTCAGATCATGTGGAAGTAGTAAAGAAGCCATATTGTAATTTTGGTAAAACCAAGACGGCCTTGAAATGTGAAGCATGCAAGAGAGGTTTGTACGGGCAGTACTATGTTTTGTATTCTAAAGAGGAGAGCCTAACATCGTGCTTATTTATAAAAGAAGCCTAGTTCGCCGTTTAGGAATATTAATGGATGATACAGGTGGCTGTTGAGGAAATTTGCTGACTGAAGTTTTTCTTTTTAAGTGTTTCATGCACGTCACTTGATTATTATTGGATTGTAGTGACATATTAAGGAAAAAAAACCATAAGACTATAACTATATGCTCAGAACGTAGTTGCAGATTTATAACTTCCATTGACGGCAAACAATATACATATTTTATTGCAACACAGAACAACTCAGAATGTACCGCTTCACTAGTCATGACAATATGCTTACGTATCGAGATATACGCTCAAACGTCACTCTTACAAATAGAAGGAGACAAGCGAGGGTTTGACAAAATTAAACTTAAAGCGGATAGTTATTTTGACATTTGTTAGTCCAAAGATAGCTGTCATGTCATCAACCGGTCCATCGGTCAAAATATTGCGAGGACGCAACAAGCCAAGCTATCAGGTTCATGCGCCATTTGGAGGCAGGGCAGTACGTACTATATATATATAGCCTATATAGGGAAGGGGGTATATAATAGGATTTATATGTGATATGAATATATTTTACGGAAAAAAATATATGATATCATGTAATATATACAAGGATAAAATATACTTTATCGATGTAAATATCTGGGAAAAAAAGAAGAAACTTTAAGAAAGATAGAAAGAAATGCATTGCCACAAGAACTTAACTGCAATCTATCTTTTCTCCCTTCTAATATCAATTACTATTTCATTTTTGATAAGCCTTTGTCAATTAGCTATTATGTGAAGGTAATAGCTTTATTGGAATTCTTACTGATTTTAGAATTTGGGTCTGCCCTCTATCTCAGGGAATAGCAACATTCATGTGACTTCTTATCATTGCGTAAAAAGAGAAAAGATACGAGGAAAAGACAATATAAGATGGTGGTTGAAACTCAGGGAGTCACATTCATATTGAAATTAAAGAAAAACAGCAAAGACTTATAAAAAACAAAATAAAATAACTTCATTATATCTTTCTTTTTCATAAGAAAGATTCCAAATCCCAATAATCTCTGTGACTAACTCACCTTCGGAATTCAGAAAGCTTGAGGCAAAAAAAAAAAAAAAAAGCTTTGTAGATTCTAATTAACAGGGTAAATAACATCTTTAAATAAAAAAAATAACAAGAAAATACCTATATCGGCAAGTTTCCTATCATATGATGTAAGCAAGATTGACCTTCTTCTACCGCCAAAGTGAGCTCAAAATTAATGTTTGCTCTTGATGTCAAAGTCGTCACTGTAGCACGTGGATATTTGTATACTATATATGGCACTATATTGTTGGGAATACAATTTTTAATTTGTTTTCTTAAGTGTCGTTCAATTCATAACTCAAATCAACTATAATGTTTGTCTCACAAAATTTCAAATTTAAATTCAATTTTTGTCAACAGTATATTTCTCTCACCACACAACTCAAGTTTTTAACTTGAGTTGTGAAACATACCCTTAGTTTTTTTTTTTTTTTTTTTTTTTTTTTTTTTTTTTTTTTTTTTTTTTGCCTTTTGTTAGTTTATTTGTTTACTTTTATCAATGACGTACACTAATAGTTAACTCTACGAGACATTTACCAAAAATAAATTGCTCTACGTACCAAAATGTATACCAGCTTATAATTGGGGAAAAAAGTTATTAACCGTTTTCTCTCTGCATTTCTTTATAATAAGTACACTGTCATGTTCAGGCAAGAAAACATAGGGACTGGAATATGTAATTCCTATTTAGAACTGTTCAGAATATATGTAATTCGATAAGTGTAATACAATATTTGAAAAGTTACTTGCTCTTGGTCACAGCTAGTTTTACAAATATCACATAATTGAAGCAACTGTTAAGGAGAAGAAACACAAAACTACGAGCCTGATCCGACTGCAATGGGACGCATGCATGGGCTCCATGTTCATGCAATATAGTCCCCAAAACATACATACACAATTACGATCAAAATGTCGTGATTTAGGCTCTATAACATGATCACTCGTAGTGAGAAATAGACAAGCGAGGTTTGACAAGAACATCAAGCGGAGTGGCTTTAGCATTTGTCAATCCAAATATAGCTGTCATTTCGACCGGCCAATCGGTGAAAACATCAAACGCTTGCAACAAGCCATCAATCACCAAGTGCGTCATTTGCAGGCCATAAGTCATCTCAGGGCAGGACTTTCTTCTGCCGCCAAAAGGGATAAGCTCGAAATGCTTGCCCTTAAAGTCAACATCCTTGTTCGCGGCGGGGATCTCTCTGGATTGAACTCCAACGGATCATTGGACCATGTTCTAGGGTCTGTTTGGATCTTCCAAAGGTTGGTAATCAGTCGGGTTTCTTTAGGTTGGTAGCCCTCCTCTGGCGCAGTCCTAGGAGAATTCTCTTGGTCCTGAGAGTGGTGCTGCTGGGTACAACCTTAGCGTCTCCTTCACCACTGCTTGAAGATATACCAAGTTGCTTATGTCCGATTCCTTCACTAGTCTTTCCTTACCAACGTGGAGGTCCAATTCGTCTTGTACCTTCTTCAGCACTAATTTGGCAAAATTTCCGACATCTATTTGAATTAGTAGACTTTAATTGAGAAATGGATATTTTATCTTGAATCTTAATTTAAATCTTAAAAATACTAATAACAATAATTGTCATTATTCTTCCACTGTCAAATAGTCAAGTGAGTGAGTTCAATTGGTTAAAGGTGTTTGGGGAAGGGAAAAAAAAGAGTAGTTACCATGCATGTAGCTTTGTTGACGAAATCGGCATCATAATCAGAGAGATCATTGGACTCATCAAGGATCGAAAGCATCACATCCATGAAGTCTTTTTCTTCACCAAAGTTACCAGATTCCTACCTCTGCCGATGTTCCTCCAACCATCCCTCAACAATAAAGTTTCGAATGTACCCATGTTAGATAGTTAGAAGCAAGCTTAACACCTTTTATTATATGCATAAACGAGGAATCATTTCCCGAACATTTCTAATTTTTTAATATTGATATTCATGGCTGCCTCTAGGCGTGACAATATGGCCGGCATAGGATGGACGTCCTTCTTTCTTTGACAAGTCTGTTTTTCGGAATGCTGATCTTGTGCACTCTTGGCTCTTCTTATATTATTATTATTTTTTTAATTTTATGAAGAGGATCTTCTACGGTCTACCTGTTAATTATTTCACAAAATATATAACCTGAGACGATATTTTTCAGCCTAGCACATCATGGGAATTCCTCTTGTTTTGCGCACAAGCCTTAAGATAAGATTGGATTACTTGTTGAAAATTTGTTTCTGATAGATGATCTTATTTCATGTTAATGAGTTTTCTTGGACCGCAGGAATATCTCACGAGGCTGTATATATTCCCAGGAAATTAATAAATTCACGTGTACTTATATATACTAGTTGAGATGCACGCGGAAAATAACTTTATAAGTTTTATCTCGCGTTAAATCACGTAGCACTTAGAAGTTAAGTTCATTAATTGGAGTAAGAGAAAAAAAAAAAATTTTAAAATCATATTGAAAAAAAAATTATGGTTATATTGGAGTTTTTATAATAAAAAAAAAAACATATGCATGTGCATGGAGACATTTGAAAGGAATTATTTTAATTAATTATATTATAATTAATTAGAAGAAAGCTGCTTTTATATATGTTAGATGTTAGACTAGATGTATAGATAGCCCTTAAAAAATTAAACTATATAAAAGCCTTTATCAAAATAATAAAAAACATAACAAAATCACAAAATAAGATAAGGAAAGAGCAAAACACATCTAAAAAAATTAAACTATAAAAAATATTCATAAAATTAAAAAAACAACAAAACATTAAAAAATAATAAGAATACAAAAAGTAAAAAGAAAACGTGGGTGGTGGGGGGTTGGAAGGAAGGATGCGGGGCTACCAAATAACAGCTTGGAAAGTGCTATATGGGAGCATTGTATAAAAAAATGTGTAAAGATCACTTTTGGCATAACAGAAATTAGATGAAAAATAGTTAAGTGGAGACACATTTGAAAAAAATTATTTCAATAATTGGTCAAAAAAAATAAATAAATAGAAACACATGCAAATGAAATTACTTTCATAGGAGTAAAGTGCAAAAAATTATTTTTAAAAAAATTCACGTTAAAAATTAAACTGTAAAAAGATTAAAAAAAATAAAAAAGTAAAATGTTTAAAGATAAAAAGACTAAAGATAAAAAAGTAAAGAAGGAAAAAAAATAAAAAGTGGGGGAGGAGTAGAGGCCGTGGCAACTCCATAGAAGAGTATTATTACAAGAGGTTGACTCTTTTATGTATTGTTAGATTAGATATAGATATATATACATATAGTTTCATTTAAAGCACTTGGTTTAATAATTTAATTCATTGAAAACTTTCTTTATAATATAGATGATTTCTCATATGATCAGATAAATAAGTAACATGATTCAATTTGATGCATATTTATTCAAATCAAAATGGATCTCTCAAAAGTCTTACAGGTTAATAATTTTCAAAAGCCAATGATAGTTAATAATTTTCAAACGCCAATGATGATGATGATGACGATGCTAATGATGATGATAACAGCAACAACGGTTCAAGTATAAAAGAACATGGCCACAGTACTAGCAAATCTTCTACGGTGTTGTGATTTGATAAGCTTTTAAAAAAATGAATAAATTAAATAAAAGAGAAAACTGGTTAATTTAATGTCGTTTCTACTGCTATTGCCTTTTTTTTTATTGAAATTTCATTTTTTTTTAACCATTAATGTCACTGTTCTGTGCCTAGCTCGTGTCATGCTCATGTCAATATCGTTTGTCTCTCTAATGCTTTTCTACCTTTCTTTCTTTGTACTTTTTAGGTATTAACGGTTGTTTCACTTCCTTTGGTCCTTTCTTCGTTGTAATTAATGTATTTTGCCTAGATATTGTTTTTTCATTTTTATGTCCTAATATTTTGGTATCGTTTTCATGCTTTAATGTCGTTTCCCCACAAATTTTCGTTTCAAGTTTTATCGTGGATGTAATTTTTGGTATTATTTTAATTATAGGACCGTTTCTATGATTTTGTCGGGGTCTTGTTTTTTATAACATTAATGTCGTTTGAATATATAAAATACCTTTTTTCTTGTATTTACTGTCATTTCATTTTGTATTGCCCCCGTGCGCACGTATAAATGCACTTATCCAATTTGTGCTTCTGACAAAGCAATTGTAATGATTTAAAAGAAAAACACATAACTAATTGCCAATCATTACGAGCCCATTTGGTTGGAGGATTCGTTCCCTGATTCGAATCATGGTTCATGGTTCGCTACAGTATTTTCTCTCATAAAAAATACACGTTACACACACATTATTCTAATCTCATAGTTGTAATCCATGAACCAAACGGGCTCGTCAATTATTCAACCTTTGTTTTAGAATTTCAACCATCGACTGTTGACTCTCGATCCGGGCCGTGAACGGCTAGACTGTTGATGTACATGAGTTATGAATTCATATTTCCTTGAAGTTAAGGTGGCGGGCGGCTGATCTCGAACAATATGAAGGTGTATTTTTTCCTCTTTGCATGCATATATATATATATATATACACACACATATACATACATATATATTAGTGTGTATGCGCGTGTGTGTTTGTGTGTATTAAATCATCAGCTACAAATCATGATTTCTTCCAGAAAAATTGCAACTCTTATTTATTGTCTTATATGCTATAGCCACAGCATCAAGGGACCGACTTTCCAAAATGGTACTGTACTATAGAATAGGCAAGGACATTTTATCCATAGATTTCATGGGAAAGGCGAGGAATAAGGAGTACATCAAGTTGGCCGGCCTTAAGGTTGGTCATTCCAGAAGTCTCACTCACGTCGAGTGGCTCATCTAATGGGGTTGCAATATCAAAACCTTGTAGCAAATTCGCTAGAGTAAGTAGCATCACTTGAAGACCCAGTGTCACTCCAGGACAAATTCTTCTACCACTTCCAAACGGTATCAATTCAAAATTCTGGCCCCTAACATCACAATTTTTGGCACTAGTAAGGAATCTTTCAGGCAGAAATTTGTCGGGGTCGGGCCACACGTGTGGATCTCTCTGAATTTTAGAGACATTAATGAGAACACGTGTGCCAGCGGGTATGTGATAGCCGCCGACAGTGCAGTCTTCCATGGACTCGTATGGTATTAGGAGTGGTCCTGCAGGGTAGAGTCGCAGTGTTTCCTTGATTATGGAATGGAGATAAGGAAGGTTCTTGATGTCTGATTCATTCGCCTGCCTTTCTCTTCCGATATTCTGGTCTAACTTCTATTATGGTCTAACTCCTTTTGAGCCTTTTTTAGTACTTCACGGTTGTTGAGTAGCAATGTGAGAGCCCATGTTAAGGTTATGGTTGAGGTGTCTGTGGCTCCCAAAGTGAGAGACTGCAACGGTTGTTGTCGAGAAGTTTTACAAATATTGCAAGTCATGATAAATTGATCAGTTCAATTTTGTTCCAAACAGGAATTGAATTAGCAAAATCACACCTAGAACTCTAATATAGCCACTCTTTTTTCCTTATAGTAAAGATTGAGATCTTTTAACTATATATAAGTTATTAACAAAGCGATTATAAGAGGACTCCTAGAAAGAAAAGGAGAAATGTACCAGACATGTAGCTTTTATTATTTTATCCGAACCATAAGGCGAGCGAATCTCTTCATGGTGATCGAGAACAGAGAGCATTGTGGTCATAAAGTCTTTCTCAACCTGATCATGATAATCTCCGGATCTTCTCTTCTCCTTATGCTCATCTAACCAGTCTTGCGCAAAATCATCTAAAACTTTCGCAGTCCGCTTCATGGCCTTCTCCTTTCCATCCAAATCTAAAAATCTCAAAAGCGGAAGAGCCTCCCCGATTGGGAAATCCCCGGCAAGATTAAAGAAATCCCTCATAGCCTTTCGGCACCGTTCATTCTCATCTGCCTTCACCGCCGGCAATGATGAATCAGGTCCACGGACTACGAATGGTTTCCCCACCAACATTCTTAATATCACGTTCGTATTTATGTCACTAAACCATCTCTTCATATCTACTAGCACTTCAGTTTTGTTGTTGTTGATCCATAAATCATGAATCTCCTTAATGGCAGAACTAACCTCGTATTCTCGGGCGTGCTTGAGCATTTCGACGCGGTTGGTGGAAAGGAGTTCGGTGATGGCAATCTTGCGGACTTGGCGCCAGTAAGGGCCGTAGAAGCTGAACCCCATCATGGTGAAGTCGTATCCCAGAATCTCTAAAGCAAGGGACGACTTTGGTCGGTTGGCGAAAACTCTGTCGTTAGTGGCTAGGCACTCTTTAGCCATATCCCATCTACTGACGACGAGAACGCGGTGAACTCCGAGCTTGATTGTGAAGAGCGGTCCGTACTCGTCCGCAATGTTTCCCAACGTTATGTGGAGAGGTTTTGGTTTTCTTAAGAGGAGAAGATGACCTATTAGAGGCCATGCACCGCTTGGCTCTGGTGGTAACTTAATTATTTTTGTTGTGTTACTTTGGGCGTAATTCTTAGATACCCATCTCAGAGAAAGGAAAAAGATTATCAGCAGAAATATTATAGAGATGGTGAACGGAGAAATTGAGTAGTACTCATGGGTAATGGAGAACTCCATGGTTTAGAATTGGAAATAATAATTTAAAAAAAAAAACTATTTACTATATATATATATATATATTTATATCATATATATAATATATGGTCTCCCTTGATTCTGAATTATGTGGTATGTAAATAGGTTAAAAGACGATAAGGTTGGCCGTGATTCGCGGAGACACATTGTTGAAGGCTAGCTTTTGTGATGTGAGAGGTTTATTGAATTTGTATGTTGGGAAAAATGGGGTATTTCCCACTCAAAAATAACTTTACTGTGAACAGTACTTGTAAATAGTACCATACACTTAAATAGTACTGTATATGTGAATAGTATAGTATAGATGAACAGTATTATATGCAACGGACAAACCCGACAAAATAATTATTCAATACAAAAAATAAATAAAAGAAAATTATAATTGATAACGGAGTTCAGCCAAATAAGAGAAGGCTTGTATCTATAGCCGTTGTCTCCCCTTCTTCTACGCGTGAATCAACTGTAAACAGCTAGGTTCACTTCTTAAAGTCAACACTATTTTTTATGCTCTCTTCTTCTTCTCCCTTTATGACTTTTGCTTTTGGATTTAACATAAGTGTGCAGCCTATATTTTTGACAACCAGCCACTCATATTAACTAACAGTATAGACTTTAATTTGGTGGTTTTAATTGGTTTGTTTTGCTTGTCGTTTCTAGGCTGTTCATTTTGTGCTGTTGTTAGATGGAGAGGAAAAATATCGGTTGTGAATTGACAATTTTTCTGAATTTAAAAAACTTAAAACTTCAAAATTATACGCAAAAGTGTACAAAATGTTTTTATTGGATATATATTGTGATCTTACCAAATTAAAATAAAATATATCTTATAGCAAAAGCTGTTTCATTCAATTTAAGGCACTTACTACCTTGATTCTCATTTGTAAGATAAAACAAATAATACCCATATAGACAAATAATCACAGATGTACGAATAAGCAAATATATTCTGCCAGCGGGTTCAGGTGGTGATTTTCTGCTGTCGTTTCTTCCGAGTCTAGATGATCTCCTTTGGACTAAGTAGAAAAATAGTAGTTTGAAGAAAATATCCAGTTATGGCAGTGTCTAATTAATGACGGAGAGGAAACCCCATGATTGTAGTCTTGTACGTAGATTATAATGGAGTTTCGAAATGGGATTTGTTATCTTTGGACAAAGTACTTGTCAAAAGAGCTTTGTTTGATTTATAGTGGTGTTCTGTGATTTCTTCTTTTTGTTTGAATAATTGTAACGCCGGGCCCGATGTCGTCTACCATCGATCCCACTTAGGTTGTCTTCTATGATAAAGCTTAATAAACGACGTATTTTATATACCATAAAGATTTGGTGGATCTTATCTTTAAAGTGTTTTTCCACCACTATAGAAACAAGGATAGATATGTAAATGATCTGAATTATCTTATTCTCAACAAAAAAAAAAAAAAAAAAAAAAAAAAAACGAACTAAATTATCTTGAGATTGATTTATACTAGGTATATAGGCATGTATATGTAATGTAATACATAAATAATATTGCCACTATTATAAATATTGCTATTAAATTAAATAAAGTTTCGAATGTACCCATGTTAGATAGTTAGAAGCTAGCTTAACTCCTTTTATTATATATGCATATACGAGGAATCACTTGTGGTAGTTAGCTGTGGAATCATGTCCCGAACATTTCTAATTTTTTTTAAGGAAATTTCTCTCGTATACCCCCTTATTTGGGGCTATCGGAAGAGTCGGGAAAGTGCGGATTCTAACTTCCCGTACCCACGCCCCTATCCATACAGTGTAGGTATGCTATTTTTAAGACCGAAAAAAAAAAGAAAACCACAAATTTCAGGGTGAGTAGGGTTGAGTAGGCCATGTTAGTCGAGTTCGGGGTGATTTTTTACACCCTTAATTTCTTAGTTGAGAGAACTGAAAAGAAGAGACGAAAGAAGAGGAGATCTGAGGGAAAGGCGGCGAGATATGTGAGAGAAAAGAAAATGGCCTTTTTATATGAATCTTGTAGGGTTTCTGATAAAAGTTAATATAATATAAATATAAATATATAAATTTTTAAACTCCCGCATTTTAGTTTGGTCGGGTCGGGGAAGTGCAAGCTCTAACCTCTCCTACCTGCATCTCTACCCGAACAGTGTGGGTTTGCCCTTTTTAAAACCGGGAAAAAAATCATAAATTTTGGGGTGGGTAGAATGAAGTATGCCGGATTAGCCAGATTCGGAGTGATTTCTTACGCCCCTAGTCCTTCTTTCTTTGACAAGTCTGTCTTCCGGAATGCTAATCTTGTGCACTCTTGAATCTTCTTATATTATTATTTTTTTTATATGATCTTCTACGGTCTACTTGTTAATCATTTCACAAAATATATAACTACTGTGAGACGATATTTTTCAGGGTACCATGGGAATTCCTCTGATTTTGCGCACCAGCCTTAAGATAAGATTGGATTACTTGTTCAAAATTTGTTTCTGATAGATGATCATATTTCATCTTAATGAATTTTCATGGACTGCATGAACATCTCACAAGAATGAATATATTCCCAGAAAGTTAATACATTTACGCGTACTTATATATACTAATTGAGCCAGGAGCTACGTATGTGGAAAATAAATTTATAAGTTTTATCTCGCGTCAAAACACGTAGCCTCCTAAGAAGTTAAGTCCATCAATTGGAGAAAGAGACAAAAAAAATATTTTAAAAAATCATATTGAAAAAAATTAAGGTTATATAGGAGTTTTTATTTAAAAAAAAAAAAAAAAAAAAAAAAAAAAACTTTATTAAGGGAAAAAAAAAAAAAAAAAAAAAAAACCTTATGCATGGATAGATATAAAATGAATTATTTTAATTAAAATAAAGTAAGGAAAAGAAAGTATTTCAAAGAAAGATATTGTAAAAAGAATTTAACAGACAATGTTAGGGAAAAAAACAAAAAAAAAATCAATTAGCAAAAGAAAAGAAGAAAAAATAAAAAAAAATTTTAATAAAAGGAGGAAAAGAGGAAAAGTTAAAAAAATAAAGTTACATAAGAGTTTTTGACAAAACAAAAGTAGAAACATTTTTTAAAGGAATTATTTTAATAAAAGTAAGAAAAAGGAAAGTATTTCAAAAAGACAATATTAAAAAATTGAAAAAGAATATTACCAAAGAAATAAAAAAGACAATAGGTAAAAGAAAAGAAGAAAAATTTAAAAAAACATTAAAAAAAAGGAAAAGAGGAAAAGTGAAAAAAAAAAATAAGAAGAAAGTTGCTTTTATATATGTTAGATGTTCGATTAGATATACAGAGTCGTTAAAAGATTAATTATAAAAAAAAGCCTTTGACAAAATAAGAAAAAACATCACAAAATAACAAAATAAGATTAGGGAAGAGCAAAACAAACCTAAAAAAATTTAAAAAAAGAACAACATTAAAAAATAATAAAAATAGAAAAAGTAAAAAGAAAAAAAAAGGTGTGTGTGGTTTGAGGGGAGGAGGTGCAGGTGCGGCTACCAAATGAAATAAAAAATACAATAGGTAAAAGAAAAGAAGAAAAAATTAAAAAACATTAAAAAAGAAAAAGAGGAAAAATTAAAAAATAATAATAAGAAAAAAATTACTTTTATATATGTTAGATATTAGATTGGATGTAAAGATAGCCGTTAAAAGATTAACTGTAAAAAAGCCTTTGGCAAAATAAGAAAAAACATAACAAAATAACAAAATAAGATTAGGGAAGAGCAAAACACTCCTAAAAAAATTATTAAAAAAAAAAGAACAAAACATTAAAAAATAATAATAATAGAAAAAGTAAAAAAAAAAAAAAAAAGTGTGTGTGATTTGAGGGGAGGAAATGCAGGTGCAGCTACCAAATGGTAGCTTGAAAAGTGCTATATGGGAGCTCTGTAGAAAAAAAAATATGCGTAAAGATAACTTTTGGCATAACAGGAGTTAGATGGAAAATAATTAAGGAGAGACACATTTAAAGAAAATTATTTCAATAATTGATAAAAAGATTAAATAAAAACACATGCAAATGAAATTACTTTCACAAAAGTAAAACGAGAAAAAATTATTTTTGAAAGATAATATCTAGCTTTCAAAATAGCCTAATTAGTTTATGGCTACTAAAATGAATTTGGTAGCTAAATGTTAGGTTTTGTTACTAAAGTTTAGTAGCAGAATAAGACCTTTGCTACCAAATTGTTGATTTGGTAGCGAAAATATTTTTTTGGCTACCAAATAACATGTTTGGTAGCGAAAAGTCTTTAAAATGTAGTATTAAAAGTTTGCTTATCTTTTATTATTATTATTTTTTTCATAACATGAAAAAGTGAAAATAACATATTTAATACTACCAAATCAAATTGATTTACATTTTATCAATTAAGTAGTATATTTATATTTTGTAAATAAGTTGCATTCAAACTTTTTATTGTACATGAGTTTATATGATGCATAGTATACATGTTATGAAGTAGTTATACATATAATATACATATATATGAGATTAATCATAATCTTTTTTAAGATATACGATAATGTAATGGAGATGGTTTTTAAGTATATCTAACACAATAAAAATAGTAGTAAAATATTTATTTTATAGCATAATATCTTACTTTTAAAAAAGTCTAGTGAGTTTTCGGCTACCAAAAGTGAATTTGGTAGCTACATATGATATTTTGCTATCAAAAATTTGTTACAGAACAAAAAAATTTTTGCTCCAAATTGTTGATTTGGTAGCAAAAATTAGTTTTTTTGCTACCAAATAACATATTTGGTAGCCAAAAGTTTTAAAGTGTAGTTTTCAAATTTTATTTTCTTTTATTATTAAGTTAGATTTAAGGAATGCAAGTGCTTTTCAACTAGTAATAATAATAAGACAATAAAATTTTGTGCGTACCAAAATTGTGGCCTTGTTGATTGTATCAACATAAAAACCCCCAAGGTCTGATTTATTTTCTTTTATTATTAAGTTAGATTTAAGGAATGCAAGTGCTTTTCCACTAGTAATAATAATAAGACAATAAAATTTTGTGCGTAACAAAATTGTGGCCTTGTTGATTGTATCAACATAAAAACCCCCAAGGTCTGAACCGTGAAGTACAGAGAGCATCACATCCATGAAGTCTTGTTCCTTTTTCCCTTCATTATTCATTTCTGCTCTATTCAGCTTATGCTCTTCAAGCCATTCACCAACAATACCATCTAAAGCCTTTGCAGTTTTCTTCATGGCCTTTTCATAGCCGCCTAAATCCAGCCACCCGAGATAAGGAATCGCATCCCCCGCGGGTACAAACAGCACAACAAGATTAATGTGTTAGCTCATTCACCGCAATCTTTTTTCAGATGTGGACGTTGTCAATACTTGATATTGTAATTGTATGATTAGAAAAGAGTGATGCTGAGCATTTTGCTTTAATGAACTTTGTTGCTTAGCCATTTTATGACATTACATTATTGAGTATGTAATGACTTTGACAACACCGACAACATTCTGGCTTTCCTTTTTAAGAATATTCTTATTCTTTATCAATAATTGCATTATTAGAGTAACGCTTCCCCAGCGAGCATTCTGAGAATCATGTTGAGAGTCAGTCCGAAAACCATTACTTCATCTCTGCCGAAACTGGGCCCGAATGAACAATTTGGTAGTCTACAATGTTTGGGTAACTCCTTAACGAAAGATGCCACTTTGGAGATTTGAATGTGTTTGAGAAGCTCAGGCCGGCGGTTCGAGAGCAACTCGACCATGGCTATCTTACGAATCTCGCGCCAAAAGAGTGCATGAGGTGCAAAACCGAACATGGCGTAGTTATAGCCAATGTGCGCGCTTCGCGGCTAGCAAGTTCGGACGTGAGGCTAAGGACAAGTCGTTGCTGGTAAAGCATTCCTTAGCCATCTCGGAGCGACTCACCACCAAACCTCGATGAGACCCGATTCGGATGGTGAAGATTGGTCCACATATGTCGGCCAATATGGCACCCAAATTTATGTGGGGAGGCTTAGGTCCTTTTGACAAGGAAAGTTGACCAAATAATGGCCAACCTCCCAAAGCTTCAGGTGGTGTTGTGCCTTTACTAACTCCCCACATTCGTGTTAAGAAATAGTAAAACAAAGACTATGGCACATAATATTAATCCTGCCATGATAGCAGATTGTTCATGTGGAAGTAGTAATGAAGCCATATTGCAATTTTGGTAAAACTCAGACAGCCTTGAAAATTGAAATATGAAGCATGCAAAAGAGGTTTGTTAAGAAATAGTAAATAAAGACGTTTTCATTAATTTAAAGAGGAGGGCATAATGTCGTGTTTATAAAAGATGCCTAGCTTTGCCGTTGAGAGGTGGTAATCGCTAACTATAAAGCCTCGGCAGGGAGTGGAATGTTATTAATGATGGAGGACACAGGTGGCTGTTGAGGAAATTAGTGGGCTGAAGTTTATCTTTAGGCGTTTCTGTAAGTACTGGGTGCCATTTAGGTGTCTCATGCATGTCTCTTTAGTATTGGACTTAAGCAACATATATTTGGGGAATAAAAACAATAAAGCAATAGTTATATGCTCAGAAGGTACTTGCAGATTTATAACTTCCATTGACGGCAAACAATATTGCACATATGATAGTGCAACCACAGAAAACTCAGAATATACCGCTTCACTGTCATGACCATATGCTCACGTGTCGCGATTTACAAAACCGAGGTTTGACAAAATAAAACTTCAAGAGAGCTAGTTGCTTTGACATTTGTTAGTACAAAGATAGATGTCATGTGATCGAGCAGTCCATCTGTCAAAACATCGCTGGGAACAGCAACAAAAATCACAGGTGCATGCGCCATTTGGAGGCAGATAATGACCGTGTTCCACCGCCAAAGGTGAGATCAAAATTAAATTGCTCTTAACGTCATCCCGTTGCACATGTATATTTCTCTACTATATCACTCTATAATATTTACCGGATTCGAGACAGAGAAAGATCCAGGAAGCATATCGGATTTTCTTCTATACCTTACTTGAATCTTTTTTTTTTTTTTTTTTTTTTACTGAGTAGCTCCAAAGCTATCTATGTTGCTTTTTTCGCCTCTTTTGCCATCAAAGTGTAAACGAAGTTAGTTAGCTTTCTTAGTTAATTATATTTGTTATCATCAGTGAAGTAAACTACAACTTTAGCACAAAGAAAGAAAACAAAAATAAAGTACGATACAAATTAAACATTTACTACTAGGCAGATCCGACAGCAAATGGGACCCATGCATTGGCTCATACATGTTCATGCAGTATAGTCCCCAAAAACATATACCCATGCGACTAAGTGTCGTGATTTAGGATCTAACATGATAATCACTCGTAGAGAGAAATAGACAAGCGAGGTTTGACAAGAACTTCAAGCGGAGTGGCTTTAGCATTTGTCAATCCAAATATAGCTGTCATATCGACCGGCCCATCGGTGAAAACATCGAACGCTTGCAACAAACAAGCAATCACCAAGTGCGTCATTTGCAGGCCATAAGTCATCCCAGGGCAGGACCTTCTTCCGGCGCCAAAAGGGATAAGCTCGAAATGCTTGCCCTTAACATCAACATCCTTGTGTGTGGTGAGGAATCTGTCCGGCTTGAACTCCAACGGATCATCGGACCATGTTTTGGGGTCCGTTTGGATCTTCCAAAGGTTGGTAATCAGTCGGGTTCCTTTAGGCACGTGGTAGCCTCCTATGGTGCAGTCCTCGGAGAATTCTCTTATCCCTGAGAGTGGTCCAGCTGGGTACAACCTTAGCGTCTCTTTCACCACTGCTTGGAGATACACCAAGTTGCTTATGTCCGATTCCTTCACCGGTCTTTCCTTACCAACGTGGAGGTCCAATTCTTCTTGAACCTTCTGCAGCACACTTTTGTTGTTTAGCAATAAACTCAGTGCCCAAGTTAAGGTTACTGCAGTTGTATCAGTTCCCCCTGAAATTATATTCTGTAAAGAGAATATTAAATTATAAATAAAAAAAGAATAATTATTTCAAATATTTACTCAATTAAGCTTAAGTTAGTGTCTGTCTGCTTAGTTTTTTTTTTTTTTTTTTTAACTGTATCGCAAATTTTCACATATTTTGAGTATGGGTCTGGGCAAAACTGGTCTTTTTCAATGTATGTTTTTCAGTCCTAAAAATCGATTGTGGATTTACATAAGCCAACTTTTATTTTTCAAAAAAAAAAAAAGGACATTTTCTGAATTTCACAAAATTAGCAAAACCTATTTAGAGTACTAGACTTTAATTGAGAAATGGAATCTTAAATCTTAAATCTTAATCTTAAAAATGCTAAAAATGAGAATTATCATTCTTCAACTGTCAACTAGTCATGTGTTTGAGGGGAAAAAAAAAAGAACACGAAAGTAGTTACCATGCATGTAGCTTTGTTGACGATATCAGCATCATAACCAGAGAGATCAGTGGACTCCTCAAGCTTCGAAAGCATCACATCCATGAAGTCTTTCTCTCCACCAAAGTTACCAGAACCCCTCCTCTGTCGATGTTCCTCTAACCATTCCTCAACAATACTCTCCAATTCGTCGTGCGTTTTCTTCATGGCCTTCTCGTATCCACCCAAATCCAACCACCTCAGGAAAGGAATGGCGTCCCCTACCAAAAATAGCCCCGTCAAACGAAAGAACTCCCTCATGGCCTCCTTGCATCGCCGCGCCTCTTTCTCATCCCTCGAATCGTCATCAAAGTACCTCTTCCGGGCGACTACTCTGAGTGCCACGTTCAGATTTACGTCCCCAATCCGCTTCCCCATCTCTACCATCACACGGTCCGAGCCCGTCTCCCTCTTGGTCCACAACTTGTAAAGATTTTTCACAAAGCTCTCAACCTCGGACTCTCGAACGTGCCTGAGTTTTTCCAGGCGTTTGTTTGAGAGTAGCTCCGAGGTCGTTATTTTCCGTATTTCTCGCCAGTAAGGGCCGTACGGGGCAAAACCAAAGCTGGCGTAGTTCCATCCCAAGATTTCTGATGAAATGAGCTTGGGACGTGTTGAAACAGCCAAATCGTGGGTTGTGAAGCACTCTTTCGCAGATTCCCAGCTGCTTATTACCAAAGTTGGATGAACACCTATGTGGATTGTGAAGATCGGTCCATATTTATCAGCCAAGTTTGCCAAAGTTATATGGGGAAGTTGAGATCCTCCTAGTAGATGGAGATGTCCGATTATAGGCCACCTGCCAGCGGCTTCAGGTGGTGATATTCTGCTGTCGTTTCTTCTGAGTCTAGATGATCTTTTTTGGACTGAGTAGAGAAATAGTAGTATGGCCAAAAATCCAGCTACGGCAGTGTCTATATGACGGAGAAGAAACTCCATGATTGTAGTCTTGTACATTATAATGGACTTTTGAATGGTGTTGAAATGTTATCTTTGGGCAAACTTAGCGAAAAAGGGTTTGTTTGATTTATAATGGTGTTCCGTTTTTTCTTCTTTTTGTTTGAAAAAATTGTAACGCCGGGCCCACTTATGCTGTCTTTTGCAAAATGCTCAAACTACTTTATATGCTAGCAAACATTATCTTGTAGTAAGCACTTAACATTGAAAAGGAAATTAGTATTAGGATGAAAGCTTAATTAACTATTTTTTATATACCATAAAGATTAGGAGGATCTTATCCTTAAAGTGACGGATATATTAATAGATTTAACAGATGACATGTCAATTTCCAGTTTTGAAATCATCTCTAAAGTAATTGTCCGGATTCAGAGATTTCTCTCTCTCTCTCTCTCTCTCTCTGTTTTTTTTTTTTTTTTTTTTTTTTGCTGAATCCGGATTCAGATAAATTAAGGATAGAAAAAGTATACGTATCATTGTTATTATTCTCTTTACGAGGCTCCAATCTGAATATCTAAATGGTCTAAATATAATCTTGAGACTGATTTATACTAGGCATACTACTAGTTTTGCAAATATCACATATTTAAGCAACTGTCAATTCGGAGAACGAACATAAACTAGATGACCCGATTCGGATGGTGAAGAATGGTCCACATACGGCGGCCATGGCACCCAAGTTTATATGGGATGGCTTAGGTCCTTTTAACAAAGAAAGGTGACTAAATAATGGCCAACCTCCTGAGGCTTCAGGTGGTGCTTTGCCCTTGCCAATTCCCCACATACGTGTTAAGAAATAGTAAATAAAGACTATGGCACATAATATTAGTCCTGCCATGACAGCAGTTAGATCATGTGGAAGTAGTAAAGAAGCCATATTGCAATTTTGGTAAAACTCAGACGGCCTTGAATTTATGGCAGTGTCTAAAAGACGGAAAAGAAACTCCATGATTGTAGTCTTGTAGATTATAATGGAGTTTTGGAATGGGAGTTGTTATCTTCGGACAAAGTACTAATCAAAAGAGGTTTGTTTGATTTGTAGTGGGGTTCCGTAATTTCTACGTTTTGTTGGAAATATTTTAACGCTGGCCCGGATGTCAATAATTTTGACAGTACAAGTCCAAGTCTATAGTCGAGTAACTCTTGAAATTAATAAAATTAGTTAATTAACTAAAAAGTTTAATTAATTATTAATTTTATTGAAGCTTAGAATTATAAGTCCATGAGTTCCCACATCATTCTTGTAATATTTGGAAGACAATATGAATTATGGGGAATTAATATCAATCAAAATAAATAATGTGATTATTTGAATTAATTAATTTTAGAACAAATAATGTGATTATTTGAATTAATTAATTTTGAAACAAATAATGCGATTATTTGAATTAATTAATTTTGAAACAAATAATATGATTATTTGAATTAATTAATTTTGTAACACACTGTAGTGGACTACAGGAGGCCACACACCCAGGCACAGGGAGGTGCAGAGGCGTGTGGCACATGGAGATGCAGAGGCGTGTGGCACAGGGAGGTGCAGAGGCGTGTGGCATAAGGAAGAATCCCTCTAGGATTTAGTTGCCTTTTCTCTAAGTTATTTGGTTTACTTATTTGACAAGTTATCCAATTAAATTCAAAAGAAAATTAAAGTTTGACTTTGATTGAATTTGAATTTGAATTTAAATCACAATTGAAAGCCGGATAAAAAGAGAAAATGTCTCCTTCTCCTAGCAGCATTGGACGCCAACCACAGTGATATCAAGCGGCTGGTTTTAAGAGAGAGAGAGAGAGAGAATTTGTGTTTCTAAAATTAAATAGAAAAGTATATAAATGATAACCAATCTTCTATTATTTTGACTTTAAGATAAAGTAAAGAGCTCTCTTAAAACTTTATAAATATGAGGCAACAGAAAATTGGATAGCACAATTTTTACTCTCCTTACTTGTGTTAGGAGTACACCATAAGGACTTGTGTAATTAACTTGAATCACATACCCACTTTTCATATTGATTCTAAATATAGGGGATAATCTTAATAAATACCCCTTAAAAGTGTATGGGTCAAGATTTTTATTTGTTACTCTTGATTCATAATCTTTTTAGTTTGTTAAAAGAATAAGGGATAAAGATCCAGACTCATGCATTTTCAAAGGTAAATTCACCATTGAAACTTGTGTTGAGGCTCAAATGACAAGGTCAATTAACAGATATATTTAATAGAGTAACAGATTACATGTCAATTAACAGGATATAAAAAAGTATATATATCATTTTCATTATTATCTTTACGAGACCGCAATCTAAATATCTAAATGGTCTAAATATTATCTCCAGACTGATTTATACTAGGTATCACATGTGATGTAATACATAAATAATTCGCGATATTATTAATTAACCACATACGACGGAAGCTTACAAGCAATGCTTTTAAGAATTTAATAAAGTTTCAAATATACTCATGCTAGATAACTAGAAGCTAGCTTAACTTCTATTATATATGCATGTATGAGGAATCATTTGGCACTAGTTAGCTGTGGAATCGTTTTCCGAAATTTCTAATTTTTTTTTTAATTCTATCGGCATCCTTCTTTCTTTGACAAGTATGTTTTCCGGAATGCTGATCTTGTGGACTCTTCTCATATTTGTTTTTTTTTTATATATATATATTTATAGGGAGGATCTTCTACGGCCTATCTGTTAATCATTCACAAAAGATATTACTATATAGTGTGAGACGATATTTTTAAGCCTAGCATCATGGAAATTCGTCTGATTTTGCGCACTTTCGTCAATATTATAAGATTGGATTATCTGTTGAAATTTTTTTTCTAATGGATGATCATATTTCATATTAATGAATTTTATTGGACTGCATGAATGTCACAGGCTTGTATATTCCCATGAAGTTAATAAATTTACTTGCATATATGTATTGTTTCGTTTAAAGCACTTGGTTTAATTTCATGAAAAATGTTCTGTATAATATAGATGGTTTCTCATATGATCAGGTAAATAATTAACATGACGTAATCTGATACATATTTATTTATTCAAATCAACGCATCTCTCAAAAGTCTTACAAAATAATAACTTTCAAACGCCATAGAGCTCCCGAGGGAGGCGAGGGCTGAGGAGAACCTCCAGTGGGTGGGCCTTGGGGATGGTCAAACCTGGGTTCTCGGTCATGTCCACAGGCCGCCCATCCAATGGGTTGGAGAACTCGAAGGCTTGAAGCAGACGCGCCAGCGTCAGATGGAGCACTTGGAGTGCGAACGACGCGCCGGGGCAAGACCTTCGACCCGACCCAAAAGGAATGAGCTCGAATTGCTGCCCTCTAACGTCCACGTGGGCATGGGTCGTCAGAAACCTCTCCGGTTCAAAAGCCTCTGGGTTTGACCAAACCGTCGGGTCACGTTGAATCTTCCACACGTTGACCACTAAGCGGGTGCCAGCTGGCACATGATAGCCGGATACGGTGCAGTCTTCTAAGGCTTCCCTGGGCCCGAGAAGTGGGCCGGCTGGGTAGAGACGGAGGGTTTCTTTGATAATGGCTTGAAGATAGACGAGGTTTTTAATGTCTGAATCGTCAACTAGTCGATTCGTGCCTACTTCGATGTCCAACTCTTGTTGTGCTTTCTTTAAGGCGTGGCTGTTGTTGAGGAGGAGTGATATCGCCCATGTCAGTGTGCCTGCTGTGGTATCGCTTCCTCCTAGTATAAGCGCCTGTACAAAATGAAAGTATAATTACCATATTTAATTATATAGCTCCGCAGAAATGGTTAAAAAAAGTGTACCATGAGAAAAGAGAATAGTAAAAAAAAGCAACAACCACGTTAGCTCACAATATATATATATATATATATATATATATCCCACTAGTTGCGGCTTTTAATGGTAGTTAAGCTACAAATTCAAATTGTCAGCTACATATGTTAATTTATCCAACATACCAGACATGTAGACTTGATGCTAATATCCGCATCATACTGAAAATTGGAAAGCTCTCCTCCTTCCTGAAGCGACAACATAACGTCAATGAAGTCCTGATCTGAATCAGCCATTTTAGAAGCCCTCCTCCGACGATGCTCCTCCAGCCACCCTCCAAGAATAGCATCCAACTCCTTGGCCGTCCTCTTCATCGCCCTCTCATGGCCATGCAAATCCAGCCACCACAGAAACGGAAGCGCGTCCGACACCACAAATATCCCTATCAAATGAAAAAACTCACAGATCGCCTTCTGGCATCGCTGCGCCTCGTCCCCGTTGCACTCGGCCAACGCCCCGAAATACCGCTTTCCTGCCACCATCCTCACCACCATGTTGAGCGTCAGCTCGTCCAACCACCGGCTCAGCTCAACGACGACGGGATGCGCGCCGTTTTGGACCCTGTCGTACAGGTCCTGGATCCCGGTGTCGATCTCGGAGATCCTGACGTGCTTGAGCATCTCGAGGCGCCGGTTGGAGAGGAGCTCGAGGGTGGCGATCTTCCGCATCTCGCGCCAGAAAGGGCTGTAGGGCGCGAAGCCGAAGACGGCGTAGTTGTAACCCATGTGCTTGGCGGCGACGGTGGTGGGGCGGGAAGCCAGCGCCTTGTCGTTGGCAGTGAAGCAGTCCTTGGCCACATCCCAGCTGTTCACGACGAATGCGCGGCGGCTTCCGAGTCGGATGTTGAACGCGGGGCCGTAGTTGTCGGCCATAGCGCCGAGGGTCCGGTAGAGGAGCTGATCACCGCCGCCGAGGAGGTGGAGGTGGCCTATAATTGGCCATGCACCCTCCGGCTCAGGAGCTTGAACTCCAGGGGTAATACGAGTCGGCTTGCTCTTTTTTCTGAGCAGTGCATAGTAGAGAATGACTGAGGAAGCAAAAAGAGCAAGGGTTATTAGAACCTGGAGGGAAGGAATATCCATGAAGTCAACTAGGAGAATGTTTATGGTCTTAATTAACAAAGAGAGAAAACCAAAAAAAACAAGTAGAATGTTTAAGAGTTGGAATTACTATAAGGAAGAGCCCTTTATTTATAAGTCAACCTCAACAACAAATGACGCCACTGGAAGCATGAGCCATACTGAATTAGTCTAAGGCAAGAATCATGTCTTATTTTCTTATGATGGTTGGTGGCGAGATAACTGTATACATGGTCAGACGGTCCAAGCTCCTTCTTTTTTTTTTTTTTTTTTTTTTTTTTTTTTTTTAATTTCCCGATCGAATAGCGCATTTAGGACACAGTTCCATAATGTATTAATATTAATGTATTAAAATAATTCTCTCCGTTAATTTTATCCTAATTAATTATTCAGTACACCAGATGTACCACGTCATTTTAATAATGTGGTACACTCATCTAATTAATGACTGATATTTGTGTCCTTTTTCATGTTTATTTAAATTAATAAATTTTTTCTTTCTTAATGTATATTCCATTAATTACTTACTAACACTTATCATAAATATTTCACCTGTATTTTTTTTATCTCAATTAATTTAACTTTCAAGAATATTGTCATTTTACACTTAAATCAATTTAGGATACTCGGAAAAAAAAAAAAAAAGGAAAGAAAGCAAGAAACGATATGAATGAATTTGTGTATCACTGGGTTGAGATTGTACTACGAGTACCACTAGTATTTGTTTTTTCCTAGTTAAACCGATTGAAATTCATCTTATAGCTAGCCTTTTTTGTTTTTATTGGCTATACAATCCTATAGCTAGCTTAACATTCATATTTCTCACTCAGCCACGTTCTTTCATATAAGAGGATACAAATTGTCGCCTTTTTGTTTGAGCCAAAAAAAATAAAATAAAAAATAAAATAAAATAAAGACAAGACTACTCGTCCTGCTTGTCTATATGATTCTATGAATATAACTTACTAGTAGCAAGTTTGTTGATATGGGCAGGAGGGATGCAATTTACTTGTTAACGCTTCCTTTTTTTTTTTTTTACACTCCAAGTTTTCTAAATTGATAAAGTGTAGAGAAAATATTTTCTAAAAGTTAAAAGAAATGTCTCGTCTCGAGAGTTGAAAAGTAATTAATATTCCATAAATAGTTAATTAATAATATAAAAAAATCTAGATGGAGTATATTTATGGCAAGTGTTATTGAAAAAATTAAAGGACTATATTAGGAGAGAGAAAAATA
>NW_010365306.1:0-1156 GCF_000414095.1 Morus notabilis
CTTTCAGCAACTCCAACGTCTTCTTCTCTCCAAAATGACCAGCTAACCCACCACTATGAGCCTCACGCATCAGTAACTCTCGCAAAGAACCTTCCGGAATGCACAATCTTCCCGCTTTGAACAAATGCCCCTCTTGCTGAAAGTAACCGTTGACAGCACCTTTGGTACAATCAGAAGAGACTTGCGCAAAGTAGGGATCCTCCTTGTATCGCTCTATAATCATCTCAAAACCCATTAGTCGAATATTAAGCATATAAATTAAAGCTTCTAGGAAAGCTTCTAGAGACTTGCGCAAAGTAGGGATCCTCCTTCTAGGGATCCTCCTGGAAAGTGCATCAGCCACTACATTATTATTGCCCTTCTTGTATTTGATAACATATAGGAAAGCTTCTAGGAACTCCATCCACTTCGCATGTCTCCTGCTCAACTTGTTTTGCCCCTTCAAATGCTTCAAAGATTCGTGGTCAGTGTGATCACAAACTCTTTGGGAAGTATGTAGTGCTGCCAAGTCTCCAAGGTACGAACAAGAGCATAAAACTCTTTATCATAGGTCGAATAATTCAGGTGAGCACCACTCAAATTCTCACTAAAATAAGCCACGGGACGCCCCTCTTGCATAAGAACTGCTCCAATTCCTACGCCGGATGCATCACACTCCACTTCATAAGTTTTGCTGAAGTCGGGCAAAGCTACCAGGGTTGAACTAAGCTTCTCCTTGATAAGCTCAAAGCTCCTTTGTGCAGCGTTAGTCCATTTAAACTCCTTATTCTTTTTCATACGAAGCAACGGTAAAAAGAAGCTAAACCATGAAAACTTCTAACCTCACTTGTATTAGTAGGAGTCAGCCACTCTTTGATTGCCTTAATCTTCTCCTCATCAACTTCTACTCCACTCTTGGACACGACATATCCTAGAAAAATAACTTGATCTTGGCAAAAACTGCACTGCTTGAGGTTTCCATACAACTTCTCTCTTCTCAAAACTTCAAAAACAGCTCGAAGATGCTTCATATGCTCCTCAAGGCCCTTGCTGTAACTAAGAATATCTTCAAAGTAAACAACAACAAAGTGACCTATAAATTTCTTGAATACATGATTCATTAGTCTCGTAAAGGTACTAAGAGCATTAGACAAGCCAAATGGCATAATAGTCCACT
>NW_010365307.1:0-1411 GCF_000414095.1 Morus notabilis
TTGTTGCCCCCGATTCCGGAGCAGTCTCCGGCAATCTCCGCTGCCAAGTGAGAGGGAGAGGGGTTCGGCCAATAGAGGAGAAGAGGGAGATAATTTGTCTTGATTTTGGCTTAGGAGAAGAAGAAGGAAAATGGGATTTTTCATTCTTACCACACCTATTTATGTACAAGAGTGAGGAGAGACAAAATTGCAAGAAAATTTTGCTCAAAAACCCTAATGATGACTGGTTTCCTATGCATGGAGAAGAGAGAAAATTTTGCAAATTTCTAGGTGTAATCATGACACTTTAAACCTTAATCTATTGGGTAATTTCTCTTTTTGTCTGAAGTTTATTAACTAAGGGTTCTTCCACTTTTTCCATTTTTAGAAAGATTCCACATCACATAGATTTGACAAGGCATAGGAGAAGTAATCTTTTTGTCTTATATGAGTTAGTGGTAGTTTTAATTTTCATCAAATCCTAACCATTGGATTATAATCTTTCTTGAGACACCTCCTGATGTGATAAAAAACATATCAGTATAAATTCATACCGACAGTATCAATTAGTCTTACTGATTGTATGGCATGAGTTGGCATGATCGGGTCTTTGCTTTCGAATACTGTTATAAATAAGATTATCTATTCACTAACATTTTTTTTTTAGAAATTTGACTTTCAATATTACGGAATTAATAAATTCCAATTTCCTATGTTGCATCATGTCTCAATGGGAATTACAATTTTCGATTATCAGTCTTGACACTTTTACTTTTGTACTGAAATTCACGAGATGCTTTTATCCGAGAAATTCCATCACTTAAATTCACATTTGAGAATAATGAATGTGACACCTTGTAACTTAAATCACTTGTCACAAAATAAAATCGTCTTACTTAGCATTAGAATTTCATATTACGAAAATGTACGAATTAATAGGAAAACTCATTATCTTAATCCAATTTACGGGATTTGTATTAATGAAATTTTTCGGACATTACATTTTCACATAACGCTAACATCATGGATTTAAACATATCCAGAATTCAAATTCATTAGAAACACACTTTAATCATGTCATGAGAATTATCGATCAAACCAAACCATAGAATTCTCTCTAGTACAATCTATAAAATTCACATGTCATTCATGAAAACCCTCTATCAATAAAGCATAAAATTTATACCTTGAAATCTTATGGATTTGTGGAGCAAACTCGATGGCTTGCATGTAAAATCCTTAAAAAAGAATTTCTTCTAAAGCAGCGTGAAAGAGAGAGGAATGCGAGTGATGAAATAACGGCTTCGGGATTAGAGTGATGGAGTCTCTCTTGAGAATTCTTTAAGCATTGATGATAGGGCATAAACGTGTATAAATGAAAGCGAGAGAGAGCAAGGTGATACTTAAGTGTATATATATACGTATAGGACCT
>NW_010365308.1:0-318 GCF_000414095.1 Morus notabilis
TTTTATAATGATTAATTACTAATTATCAATTAGTAATTATTATTGATTAATATATTACATATTGATAATTATAATTTAATAGTAATTATTAATTGAGTAATTACTATTAATTGTTCTTTACCAACTATTTACTAATTAATAGATTATAATTAACATAACATATGATTGATATATTAATTATTAATTATTTAATTAATAACCTATTAACATAACATATGTTCTATAATTAATTTTTAACAATTAATCTTTAACTAAATAAATAATTGCTATATTATTTATTACTTTATTAAAAAAATTAAAAAACTTAATAATAATAAA
>NW_010365309.1:0-904 GCF_000414095.1 Morus notabilis
TGGACCCTCCATGTTCTACAAGCCAAACAAATATGCATTTACTTCTCAAATTCAATTTAACATACAATATATGTATGTCATTTTTTTAACAGATATATGTATGTCAAAATTAGTATAAATATCTGCTTGCAAAATTTAAGCTAGCAATGGAGGTAGGAAGTGAGTGTAGGGGATTGATCCAAATGTGTATAAAAAATTACATTATTTACATGCATCCTTTTGTCAAACAAAAGAGACTAGTAGGAGTCAAAAACAAGTCCTCTTCTTTTGATGCCAAAAATATAATAGGGGAAAGTACAAATGAAAACAAACGATACATGAGTGATTTTAGTGCACCTTAGCATGGCTGCCCATGTTTTCCGCCACTTGAAGCTTTTTTATTACTAAATGAAAACAATATAAAGTAACACGAATCAATTCTAGCATTATGGTGATGATGTCCCTTATCTCTCTAGCTACTTTTGCTAATGTGCTTATGTTATTGTTTTCTCCATTTTCGTTTCTTGCTTATTTCTTGTTATTAGCTCCTTTTTTTTTAGGTGGAGCTTTAAAGTGGGATATACTTGTGAACTATCTAATGGTGCAATTTGGCTACACTTCTTATGTTACATTAGTGTTTTCCAATTTCAACTCTAGCTAGTATCTTGACCAACTAGGAATGGATAGGCTTTTGTTTTTAACGTCCTGCCAAGCAGGAAAAATAGAAGAAACACAAGTTGGGGTTGTCATACCATAATGGGAGCATCAAATCAGATCACTCTTTTATGCATATAAAGACTTCCATTACAAACAGAAATCAAAGTTGGGGCTCTTTATATAAGCCGATCCAACGCGGTAAGACGTGATACATCTCAGCCTTCCGACCGAGTGACTCTTTTTTTTTTTTTTTTTTTTTTTAAAGAGT
>NW_010365310.1:0-524 GCF_000414095.1 Morus notabilis
AAGAGCGATTTGAGAGAGAGAGCATTAGGATATTACGATAATTTTTGGAGAGATTGAGAGAGATTGAGAGAAATTGAGAGAGATTAAGAGAGTTTAGGTGAGAAAAATGTGTGGGAGATTGGGGTATTTATAGGAAAATTTTGGGGTTAAAAAATTGATTTGTTTCCCCCAAATTCGGATCCAATGGTATTTCTTTTTGGTCTCGGCAGGTCGGGTTTGGGCTGAAAATCGGGCAACAGTAAAAAAAAAAAAAAAAAAGAGTCGTTGAAGTCGGGCTTTTCGGGCGGTAGGTCGGGTTGGGCGCCAACGATCAAAAAAATAGTCGTTGATCAGGCTTCGGGCTATTCGGGCCGGAGGGAAAAAATCAAAACAATTCCAGCAGTCGACGGTTGGAAGCTTTCTTTCGGTGGTGGGCTTCGGCGATTCCGACCATCTCAGGCAGCCCGAGCTTGAAAATTTGCTTGGACATGCGGTCTTATTGTTGGGAATAGTGTCCTAGAAGCATGAGATGTAAAAGGATATTT
>NW_010365311.1:0-1426 GCF_000414095.1 Morus notabilis
AAAAAAAAAAAACTTCTCTATCATTTATTTATTTTTAAATTATTACTGCCATGTCTCTATAAATTTTAAAGTCATTATTAATTTACGCATTAAATTTTAAATTGATCTCATTTAATTATTTTTATAAGAATTTTAATTAATCTCAAATCAAAATATCCCTACATTTTTTAACCGTAAAACAAAAATACAATTATATTAGATTAAATAGATTGTATGATTGAATATATGTGCATTTTTAACCATAAGATAAAATTAATAATAGTTTAACGAAATTTATAAAAATTTCACGACTGAAACTGCAGCCCAGCAACAAGTATTTTTTTAATACTTAAATCAATGATTTTTTTTTTTAAATACAAAATATCACGAGTTCTTTTTACATCTTTTTTCTACTTTCGGGATTGAGCTTTCTTATTTACTTTTGTTAAGTGGAGGACGCTTCTTTAAATAAAATTGAATGTATAAAACAACACAAATAATTTTGTGTGCATTATGAAAAATTTATTAGTAACATTTTATTTTTGATCTTTTTTTGAAAAATTATTTTTGATCATTTAATAACACCATAATCCATTTTTATGGCCTAACACCGTAATCGTGCTAGTTTAAGAAAAATATAATAATTCAATGTAATTTAATAAAATATCAGAGTACTTAAACTATTTATTTAATATTTTAAAAAAACTATTTATTTAAAATGTATTTTATGCTCTATCAAAAAAATACCATAACTCAGTATTAATCTATTTTATAGTATATCTTTTCAAGGATGAAAATATCAATATCGGTAGAAATATTGATACTCCAGTTTTACAGAAATATCAGAGAGAATATTAATATCGGTAGAAATATCAGAAAATTTTATAGAAATGACGAAAATTTACATTAGAACATATTTTTAATACTTTTTGATAGTATCAACATTAAAAAGATACATAACCAAACAAGTTTTAAATATATAAAAAAAAACCCATACATATTACATTTCTTAATACCAAAAAAAAACTTTTATGAGGCTCAAACGTGATCATGATCCCATCTTGATTCAAACAATATTAGTATATGACATGTTATTTGAATAATGTCAAACAAAGTTATAAACATGCCACATGAAGGTTGTTGATCCCTTCCCACTGTATTTTTATGAATTAGAAACTGTGAATTTCTCTAATTGTTTGCCTAAGATGATGGTGGTATGTTCAGATAAGGATAATTGAAAATTCTATATCTATCATAGTTTTTAAAATAATGATTATATACGTAATGAACGTTAGGAGTCTCTTAAAAGAGCTGCAATAATTGAAACCTTAATTCATAGATTGTTTCATCAGATGTTTGCATTCTTGATATTCCCTGCTCTTTCCTTGTTAGATGACAAAAGAAATAATGCAAGAAAACATATATTATAAAGTAAATTAAAAAAAAA
>NW_010365312.1:0-1244 GCF_000414095.1 Morus notabilis
TTTTCTTCCTTAATATGTGAAGCTAAAGATTACATGGAGGAAAAAATAATCATCACACTTTAGTTAAACTAGTACACACAAAGAACCCAAAAAAAAATCTTGTTTAATTAAAATAAAGCTCATAGAAAGTGCCACAGAAGAAAGAAATACTTGAACTCGTGGATCACAAGCCATCACTTCCTCATATGATCACTTGACTCTACCATATAACTCACTTTCACTACCCCCTAAGAGGACCCCCATTATAAAGAGTTTTTCTTTCCAAAAATATCCCTCACATAACAATTATGTCATAAAAATTTCATCATAAAATTTCATATGCTTTATTGACAACATTGACATTTAAGTTCATAGCGTCCTTAGTCATTTCCTAATATGAGATGCCAGAATGCAATGACTCCCCAAAATTATCCGAGAACGCCGACCTCTATCCTTATAACCTTGTTTTCTTATTAAAAAAAAACAAAAAAACAAAAAAACGTAAATGCATTAATCTAAACAAGATGTAGAGATAAGCTAATTACCAGAGTCTTTGGAGATATATTTACCAGTCTTATGCCTTTCCAGACAAAACCAAGTGGGGGGCAAGGTGTGGTTATCCTCAACCAGCACCGACCAAATCGGAATCCGAACCCGACCCACCAAATCCCCGGACCCGTGAAACAGACCCGAATCATGATGATCATGATCATGGTTGAACACACTCACAACAAGCTCTTCATCCATGTCATAAACTCTGAAAACAAACTCCTCATTCCAAACCAGATTGGTTGTGGGCTTCTTCAATATCTTTGTCTTGGACTTGTGCTTCCCAACATGAACCTTCACGTAGCAGTTCTTCACATGCAAGTCCTTCCCTTCCAACACATACACGTACAACCTCATAGCTAATTAGAAATTACCAACAATTAATACACAAATATTGCCTTCAAAAGTTATGTTCAGATCAGTTTATATAAATTGGATCTTGAATTTGAAGAGTGTCCTTGATGTTGTCGTCTGCTTTTTGTTGGAGAAGAGAGAGAGAGACATTTAAGCATGAGAAAACGTGGAAGCGAGAGGCAAAGGACACGAGGGAAGTGAGAAGAAAAGAGGGGAATAGAAAAGTATTACGTGGATAGAGAAAAAGAGTCGGTTTTGGGGGGGCTTTGCGTTTTAGAGAGGGAAATGTCAAAGGACGAAATAGAGGCGTTTCAAATTCATTTTAAAATAATTTTATTTTTTATATAAAAATAAAAATAAAA
>NW_010365313.1:0-531 GCF_000414095.1 Morus notabilis
TGAGTACAAACAACCAAAAAGATTTAAATATGAAGAAATTAAAAAAATAAACATATACAAGAATTAATGAACATTAATGAAAAATATAGATTGATAATGGTGTCACAGACAAAAACGCATGCTAGAAAAAGAAATAAATCAAGGGTATATAGTATTCACCTTGATGCATTCCTTTCCGGTTTGTTCATCCTCGACTACAACTGCATCCATGAATTTACCCATAGCAACAGTAACAGCAAGGTTATACTTCTTTTGTGTTGGCCGGCAAAGATCAGTCATGCGACCATGGACACCATTAAACAGGCGTTTAAGAGTCTCAACTGCCTGAGACAACCTAGCGTCCCTCTCGTTCTCATACCTATCAGCCTTTAGTTCACGTAGCTGGTTTTCTAGTTCACTGATTTTAGACTTCAACATATCATATTTGTTTCTGTATGCCAAAATAATATATAACAAAAATAAGTACAAATCTCCAATGATGTGCATGTTTCTTTCAAATTATAAACAATGCAAAAGGGAAACATGCAAGGT
>NW_010365314.1:0-2079 GCF_000414095.1 Morus notabilis
AAACAGATAGAGGGGCACTTTTGCAGCTACCTGATCTGTCTCGAGTTCAGTCTTGTCGATGTCTGTTGCTGTATTAAGTCATTGAGATAAGCCGAGGACTAAATATTTTTCAAAGCTACCCCTTTTTCTAGTCATTGAGATAAGCCGAGGACTAAATATTTTTCAAAGCTACTCCTTTTTCTAGTTTTTGAAAAGGAGTTTTGGGGATGAATACGGGGCTCTACTTCAATATCCTTACGTATATTTCAAATCATAAAACTGATTGGGATGATTATTTATTTATTTTTTTATATCGTTATTTATATTTCTCTTTGAACTCCAACAATGAAGATCATTGTGATTGCCATCAAACATTTTTTTTAGTAAAGCCGTCAAACTAAGAGCTTGTTTAGTTCGCTGATTTGAGTTTTTAATTCGAGTTGAAATGTGATTTAATTTCTCATTGTGTAATTTTCCAAAATAACCAAAAAAAAAAAAAAGATCATTGTGTACCAAGTAGTGGAGTGATTCTGTTGTCTTACTACCTCGTTCAAAATATCCAATTGAACCAATTAGAGTGGCAAATCGTGGTCGGGGTAATTTTTCTATGGTTCTTAATTGCAGAGCAAGATCACAATTTAGTGGATATATTTTTTTAATTAAAAAAAAGTTCCGAAGAAAATAACAGAACATTCCCCCTAAAGAAACACAAATAACAAACTCATCAACCGGATGGTCCATTGGTTCTCACCTCAGTCAAAGTGGGGACGAGGGGAGATTAGGTCAAGTATATTCATTTGTATATATCTATAGCCATACATAATGTATCTAAACATACAAAGAAAATGCTTCTCTTTTAGTATCATCCTCTCCCTTTATTCTTTCACGTTTTGTTTTTGTTTTCTTACTTTTTATGTTCTATTTCTTTTCACTTTTAATTTCTTTTCTCTCTCTCCCTCTCTCTCTCTCTCTTTTTCCTTATAACTTATTTTTAGTTTATTTTTAGCTTTTTCTTTTTTTTTTCTTTGTAAACATTTTTTTTCTTCCTTTCTTTTACTTATTGTTAATTTTTGTTTTTCTCTAATATTTTTTTGGCTAAACATATATAAAAGAGTCAAAAGAAGGACAAATTACACTTGTGCCTTCTAAACTATTGGCGTATTACAAAAATTTTCCCTAAACTTTAAAAATAGTAAAATTTCCCCCTGAACAATTCTCCGTTAGCACGCTTCCCCCTTATCTGCCCTCTCTGTTAAATTTTGAACGGTAAGTGTCACATTTCTGACACGTGACTCTCATTGCCGGGGCAAAAAGTAATTTAGGGTAAATCCTGAAATCCATTCCATAATACCCAAAATCCTCTCATCATCTCTGGCACCGGCGAAGATGATCCCACCGGAGCTCCAACCCCCTCCTTCAACAATTTCTCCTCCGATCCAAACCCTAACCCCTTTGATGCCGACCCTTCTTCCCACAAATCCTTCAACAACAACACTTCTGGCTTCTCTCCAGTCGTCTCCTTCTTCGCTCACAACTCCTGCATCGTCGTAGCTCTCCTCCCATGTGCTGCCTTCCTTCTCGACCTCGGCGGCACCCCGTTGTCGCCACTCTCACCATGGGACTCATAATCTCCTACATCCTCAACTTCCTCAACTTCAAGTCCGACGCCTTCGTCGGAGTTTGGCTTTCTCTCCTCTTCTCCCATACCGCCTTCTCTTCTCTTCTTTCTCCTCCTCCTTCAACTCCATCCCTCTCTCCTTCCTGGCCACCATTTTCGCCGTCGGCTTCTCCACCGCCTCCTCCTACTACCTCATGGCCTTCAATTGCCTCTTCTATTGGCTCTACTCCATCCCCAAACTTTCTTCCTTCAAGACCAACCACGTGCAAGCCAAGTTCCATGGCGGCTAGGCTCCCTATGACCATTAGGGCAAAATTCATAAATGGCCACGAAATACACAGGGAACCTGAGAAAGGGATGATTATATGGGCAAAATCGTCATTTCATATTACATTAAAAATTAAATGCCTCAGTGACTGACACGTCACACTTAACGTTCAAAATTTAATAGAGGTGGCGGATAAGGGGGATGTGTGCTAACG
>NW_010365315.1:0-628 GCF_000414095.1 Morus notabilis
ACAAACATCAAATGATGTTACACAAATATACAAAATATATATATATATATAAGTGTCGTCTAGAACTGTAAGTTTAGTTCGGACTAAACTAGTTTGTTCGAGACCCGCAACTATTAGCCTTTTAAGCTCAAAAATTATTTAGGTTGGCCCGGCCTGGTCCAAACACCATCTTTTTCAATATTTTTTTGAAAATATTTTATAAATTTTGGGTCAAACCAAAGTAGTTTTAAGCCTTTCAGACTTTAAGACCGAATTGGACTATCCCTTTCTTGGGCTGAAATTTCCATTTAGGTCATCGAGTCCCGGCCCGAACTGCTCAAACTCTTACCTCTAGTGCCCTCCGGGTGCTAAATTTAAGACAATTTTCGGCCCCGTTCATTTCACCGATTCGAGTTTTACTACAATAAAAATCTCTCAGAAACAGTCACAACTAACTTTTTTGCTCAGTAAAAAGCTCTCATATAAAATCACATTTCAACTCGAATTAAATACTCGAATCAGCGAACTAAACATGCCTTTCATATATCTACGTAGATTTACGAATATCCATGCGTGAACCAGTGTTGACTGAGATCTTTAGTGGGGTCCCCACACTAGGTAAGTATAGAGTTGTCAAATGGGTTGGGCT
>NW_010365316.1:0-1589 GCF_000414095.1 Morus notabilis
TCGCGCTCTACCACCGGCACTAGAATGGCGACAATGTTTGGTGTCAAAATTGGGCCCCTCAGCCGTTAGATCGAAGCTCTCTTCGCGCTCTACAACCGCCCCGGGAAGGGCGACAAATGTTGGTGTCGTAACGGGGCCCATCAACCGTTAGATTAAAGAAGCTCTCTTCGCGATCTATGAATGGCACGGGAGCGATGACAACTTTTGGTGTCGTAATGGGACCCATCATCCCTTATATCGATGCTCTCTTCGCGATCTACGACTGCCACGGGAACGGCGAGAAGTTTTGGTGTCGTAACGGGGCCCATAATCCGTGAGATCGAGCTCTCTTCGTACTCTACAACCGCCACGGGAACGGAGACAACTTTTGGTGTCGTAACGGGGCCCATCATCCGATATATCGAACCTCTCTTCGCGATCTACAGCTGCCACGTTTATAGCGAAAACTTTTGGTGTCCTAACGGGGCCCATCGGGCGTTAGATCGAAGCTCTCTTCGCGCCCTACAATCGCCATGGGAACGGCTACAACTTTTGGTGTTAAAATGGGGCCCATCAGCGGTTTGATCGAAGCTCTCTTCGTGATCTACAATTGCCACGGGAACGGTGAAACTTTTGGGGTCGTAACAGGGCCCATCAGCCGTTAGATCGAAGCTCTCATCGCGATCTACGAATGGCACGGGAACGGTGAAAACTTTTGGTGTCGTAAAGAGGCCCAAAATCCGTCAGATCAAAGCTTTCTTTGCCCTCTACAACTGCCCCAAAAACCGCGATAAAGTTTTGTTTCGTAACGGGCCCCATTAGCCGTTAGATCGCACCTCTCTTCGCAATATACAATGGCCAAAGGAACGCTCAAAACTTTTGGTGTGTAACGGCGCCCATGAACCGATAGATGTAATCTCTGTTCACGCTCTACAACCGCCACGGGAATGGTGACATCTTTGGGTGTCGTAACGGGGCCCATCATCCGTCATATTGAAGCTCTCTTCGTGCTCTACAACTGCCACGGGAACGGGGAAAACCTTTGCTGTCGTAACGGGGCCGGCCCTTCAGACGTTACATCGAAGCTCTCTTCGCGCTCTACCACCGGCACTAGAATGGTGACAACGTTTGGTGTCAAAACGGGGCCCATCAGTCGTTAGATCGAAGCTCTCTTCGCGCTCTACAACTGCCCTGGGAAGGGCGACAAATTTTGGTGTCGTAACGGGGCCCATCAGCCGTTAGATCGAAGCTCTCTTCGCGATCTACAATTGGCACGGGAACGGCGATAACTTTTTATGTCGTAACGGGTCCTATAATCCGTCAGATCAAACCTCTCTTCCCCCTCTACAACCCCCATGAATTTAGCGACAGCTTTTTGTGTCGTAACGGGGCCGGCCCATCAGAGGTTATATCGAAGCTCTCTTCGCGCTCTACCACCGGCACTAGAATGGTGACAACGTTTGGTGTCAAAACGGGGCCCATCAGTCGTTAGATCGAAGCTCTCTTCGCGCTCTACAACTGCCCCGGGAAGGGCGACAAATATTGGTGTCGTAACGGGGCCCATCAACTGTTATATTAAAGAAGCTCTCTTCGTGATCTACGAATGGCAC
>NW_010365316.1:1645-2829 GCF_000414095.1 Morus notabilis
CCGATCTACGACTGCCACGGGAACGGCGAAAAGTTTTGGTGTCGTAACGGGGCCCATAATCTGTGAGATTGAGCTCTCTTCGTACTCTACAACCGCCACGGGAATGGCGACAACTTTAGGTCTCGTAACGGGTCCCATCATCCGATACATCGAACCTCTCTTCGCGATCTACAGCTGCCACGTTTTCGGCGAAAACTTTTGGTGTCCTAACGGGGCCTATCGGGCATTAGATCGAAGCTCTCTTCGCGCCCTACAACCGCCATGGGAACGGTGACAACTTTTGGTGTTGAAATGGGGCCCATCAGTGGTTTGATCGAAGCTCTCTTCGTGATCTACAGTTGCCATGGGAACGGTGAAACTTTTGGGGTCGTAATAGGGCCCATCAGCCGTTAGATCGAAGCTCTCGTCGCGATCTACGAATGGCACGGGAACGGTGAAATCTTTTGGTGTCGTAAAGAGGCCCATAATCCGTCAGATCAAAGTTTTCTTCACCCTCTACAACCGCCCCGAAAACTGTGACAAATTTTTGTGTCGTAATGGGCCCCATTAGCCGTCAGATCGAACCTCTCTTCGCCATATACAATGGCCAAAGGAACGCTCAAACTTTTGGTGTGTAACAGCGCCCAAGAACCGATAGATCTAATCTCTGTTCGCGCTCTACAACCGCCACGGGAATGGCGACATCTTTTGGTGTCGTAACGGGGCCCATCATCCGTCATATCGAAGCTCTCTTCGTGCTCTACAACTGCCACGGGAACGGGGACAACCTTTGGTGTCGTAAAGGGGCAGGCCCTTCAGACGTTATATCGAAGCTCTCTTCGCGCCCTCCCACCGGCACTGGAATGGCAACAACGTTTGGTGTTGAAACGAGGCCCATCAGCCGTTAGATAGAAGTTCTCTTCGCGCCCGATAACGGCCCCGGGATGGGCGACAAATTTTGGTGTCGTAACGGGCACCATCAGCCGTTAGATCGAAGCTCTCTTCGCGATCTACAACTGTCACAGGAACGGTGACAACTTTTTATGTCGTAACGGGTCCCATAATCCGTCAGATCAAACCTCTCTTCCCGCTCTACAATTACCACGAATTTAGCGACAACTTTTTGTGTCGTAATGGGGCCGGCCCATCAAAGGTTATATCGAAGCTCTCTTCGCGCCCTACCACCGCCACCAGAATGGCGACAA
>NW_010365316.1:2851-3323 GCF_000414095.1 Morus notabilis
AGATCGATCTTCGCGCTCTACAACCGCCCCGGGAAGGGCGACAAATGTTGGTGTCGTAACGGGGCCCATCAACCGTTGGATTAAAGAAACACTCTTCACGATCTATGAATGCCACGGGAACGATGACAACTTTTGGTGCCGTAATGGGGCCCATCATCCATTAGATCGATGCCCTCTTCGCGATCTACGACTGCCACGAGAACGGCGAGAAGTTTTGGTGTTGTAACGGGGCCCATAATCCGTGAGATCGAGCTCTCTTCGTACTATACAACCGCCACGGGAATGGCGACAACTTTTGGTGTCGTAACGGGGCCCATCATCCGATACATCGAACCTCTCTTCGCGATCTACAGGTCCCATGTTTTCGGTGAAAACTTTTGGTGTCCGAACGGGGCCCATCGGGCGTTAGCTCGAAGCTCTCTTCGCGCCCTACAACCGCCACGGGAACGGCGACAACTTTTGGTGTTGAAAT
>NW_010365316.1:3401-3631 GCF_000414095.1 Morus notabilis
GGCCCATCAGCCGTTAGATCGAAGCTCTCATCGCGATCTACGAATGGCACGGGAACGGTGAAAACTTTTGTGTCGTAAAGAGGCCCATAATTCGTCAGCTCAAAGCTTTCTTCGCCCTCTACAATCGCCCCGAAACCGCGACAAATTTTTGTGTCGTAACGGGCCCCATTAGCCGTCAGACCGAACCTCTCTTCGCAATATACAATGGCCAAAGGAACGCTCAAAACTTT
>NW_010365317.1:0-7314 GCF_000414095.1 Morus notabilis
CAATATGGATATTCTGGTTTACTCCATGACTGGGAGGTTAATGGAAAGGCGTCCTTGTTTGTCAGTAATGTGGTTCTAGTTTACGATGGACACTACTAAACCATTTATAAAGGAGCTGATTCTTATCCTTGTTTCAGGCCTTTGTTCATGACCCTCTCATCAATTGGCGTCTTTTCAACTTCAATGAAGTTCCACAAATGTCAATGCTCACTAGCACTCTTGTTCCTGCTGTTGTGAACGCTGAAGAGCCTCCGCAAAATAGAGATCTGCTTCAACCCCAACGGGGTGCTCGTGAAAGGGAACTCCTTCAGGTACTTTATAGTCTCAGCATGTTAGACATTTTCATATGGTACTAGTGAATGTATTTACATTTGTAATTGGTTTAATATAGGCTGTTAATCAACTTGGTGATGCGAATGAGGTCTTAAATGAGCGCGCTGTGGTTGTCATGGCTCGGATGAGTAATAAACTTACTGGACGTGACTTTTCCACTGGCTCTTCCATATCAACCAACTCTATTCCACATGCAATTGATCATAATACTTTGATCTCTGGAGATAGTCGTGAAGTGGATCATGGTTTAAGTGTCAAGCTGCAAGTTCAAAAGTTGATTACCCAAGCTACATCCCATGAAAATTTGTGTCAAAATTATGTCGGGTAAGCTTTTGCAATTTAACCCTCTTTTCCATGTAAAGCTATCTTAATTTGTGGGCATTATGAAAATGTGGAACACATAAGCGTCTTGTCAGTTTCATATTGATTGTTGAGTAGTTTAGATATACACTTCTGTCACAATTGTGTTAAAATGATTGTCAATTTCACAATTTATATTTTGGCCAGGACAAGTACATAATAGTGGGAATGATCATGGGATAAGGGTAGAAGTTGAATTCCTAGATATATTTAGTTTAAGGATTCTTATAAGAGGTTACTAACAAGGGCTCAGTGTAAAAATGGCCTTTTTAAAGTTATTTTTTAGTAAATGGCTGAAGTTTTGTAAAATTAGGGAAATTACCGTTTATCAACCATAAACCACGGTAAGTCAGTGATAAAACTGTTTATCACTTATTGATTTGGTGGTGTATCATTGATTGATTTGGGGGTGTATCATTGATTGATTTGGGGGTGTTCATTGATAAACCATGGGTAAATCAATTATATATCATTGAACATCAGTGATTGACCGTTATTAAAAACGGTCATTTACCTATAAAAAAAAATTCGGCCATCTATTAATGATATTACTTGATAGAAGGGATTGATTATCTTCAGAAAAGACGGGCATATCCAGTTTAATACCCAACGGATATAAAAGAAAAGTTCCTTATTAGACTAACATGTGTTATTTTGCTTCTCTCAGGTGGTGCCCCTTTTGGTAAACCAAAGCCAGACTCTACAATGTACATAGTGTACATATTTTGTGTGTAGCTAATATGTACATAGCTGACAGCCATTGAGGGCTTTGTAATTTTGTGATATTATTATGTCTCATGTTACTTATGATTTCTCTCTCTCTCTCTCTCTCTCTCTATATATATATATATATATATATTTATACATGGGAGCATCTGAATATGAAATCTCATCCTACATTTCTACAAACCGTTCTTTGCATATTTCATTTTGTTTGACATATATATATCATATGGTGGATGTTGCATTTACGTTTTACTTTTCAGGGGGTAAAAAAGTGAGAAAAACGTCGCAAGTCTCCCCTGTTAATCCGTTGGATATTCCATATTATTTATTTATTTATTTTTGCTGAAAAGTTGGATATTCCCAGTTATTTTTCTTCTTTTGGTCAGAATCATGAACGTGCATGCCATTTTTTTCCTCATCCAGTATTCCCGTGTATATACTGAAATCAAAAGGAAAGGAGAAGCTTTTCTGCGCGTCTTGTTCAGTTTTAAGAGTGGATAATAAGTCCTTGAAATATGCTGTTTAACGATACAAATTATTTGCTTAAAACGCTTAACCTGGATTCCAGAATCAACATCAAATGGCTGTTTAACGATAAAGTGATCACCATGTAAGTATATTCCATGATACGAACTGGAAAATGACAATCCAATAGAACATATCCCATAAAAGTTAGACGTATGCGAAACTTGAAAGTCTCATCAATAGTATACACATCTAGGCACTCAAAAGATAGACTATTGAAATAACTGTTTCTACTCTTGATATATGTATTAAAAACTGTTTGTTTTAATTATTTTTTCAATCTAATATCATTTTGAGGTCCTATTAAAAGACCAAAAATAGAAAACGAGACATTATCCTGAAAATACTTCATTCATAAATGTAGATTATAAGTTAGTCAAGAAGGAAATGAACTTCCTGGTGATTTTGAGGATAACCCGATACCGATTTCGCAGACTGATGAAGCAGCCCAACCCGAAGTTTTGGAAGCTGGGATTTCCCAATATGAGGTTGATATGAGTTCTGGTGCTGAAATGGAGGCTGCAAATGAAGATCTTTTTATTTTTGAAGCACCAGAAGTTGATGCTTTATCAGAGGGCACACAAAGTTCAGAAGTAGATGTTGCAGTTGATGGCAGTACAGAAAATAGTTTCACCAAAGTGAATATGTTGGGAATAGCCTTATTTGTTTTGGCTCTAATTGCTTGTACAGGCTTTGTCTTTGTGAGGAAAGGGAATAACAACTCAACTTTGAATGATTCCGATGTCATTAAAAGTGAGAGATTGGTGACTAAGAAATTGGATTCAAGTCCGACTCTTTCCAAGCACGGGAACACTTTTGAGGTGCAACCCTATTCTTGGGACTGTTCTGGCGAGTCTTGTCCCTCGGAGATGAGCAGCTATCAGAACACTTCTTCTTACAACAACAATACAAAAGGACTGAATTCTCTTAATGAAGCTTGGAGCTATGAGAGGAAGGCCAAGAAGAACCAAAGGAGGGAATCTATGGCTTCGTCGATGGAGTCCTCGATGGGTTCACCGTCTTACGGAAGCTTCACGACCTATGAGAACATCCCCACCAAATATGTGAGTTTTAACCACAAATCATATTTTTTTTTCTCACTTACATAAAAAAATTCATGAACATGACCAAAACATATATATGTTTCTTATGTGTTGACTTTCCTTTTTTTTTTTTTGGTAGGGACGCGGAGATGAAGAGATTATAACTCCTGTTAGGCGCTCCAGCAGACTCAGAAGCCATGTCACGTCTCCGTGATGATTAACTAGAAGAGTATTAGACTAAACGTTCATTGTTAATGAGCACCACTATTTAGTACTAGTATTAGTAGTTGTAGGAGGAGTTCGAGCTTGTTGTGTAACGTTGGTTGTTATGCCTTGTCGTTAGGCTGTCTCTACTAACAATGCTGTGTATTTAATCAGACACTCATTGTGATTGGCTGATTTGTACTTCAGTATCATTCTTTGCAATCTCACCATTTTCTTTTAGTAATGAAGAAATCTCTGCAAAATCTTTGTTTTTCAACATTAACACACACACACGCAGCGCATTTTTCCATGATGAACGATAACTTGCTAATTAATACTCACAGTTCGTCGTACAAATTAGTGGAATTTCTCCTATATGCATTCTTCTGTTTTTTTTTTCTTATATGTTCGTCGTACACAGTTACAACCTCAAACCAACAATTCATCTGCACTCAATAAGTATTCAGGGGAAAAAAAGGAGCAGATTTCCAAAATTAAAAAATTGCTTACGGATAATGTTTTCTCAGACATGGCTCTGAAGCCTTTTTGGTGTAGTTAAAACGGTTGCGAGTGTTGGAAAGACAACAGCCAACGTGAAGTTTTGGACTTTTTTTTAACGTATCACTGCTCAGTTTGGTATTTATGTCCTTCAGAGTTGATAGTTGCCCATTTTTCTTCTTGTAAATATGGAAAAAACAATCAACGGATGGTTTGCTGGGAGTAAGCCATTGTTTATTACTGCCCAATTGAAGTTCCAATGTTCAAAGATTTCCTCTGATTTTGTCTTTTACCTTTTTTTTTCATTTTGATTAATTATTTTGTCTCAATTTTGTCGGTTTTTGATTTGTTGTCGTTTATCCTCTTTGTGTCGCTTTGAATGTTGTTTTTCGCTGTCGTCTTATGGTAACATATTCATGTCGTTTATTCATTTGTTTTTGTTGTTGTCTTTTTTCACGGTGTCATTTTTCAAGTTGCCGTTTTGTTGTCGTCTATGCATTACTTTTTTTTTTGCCCTCTACGTGTCGTTTTTTATTTGGTCTCCTTCACCGTCGTTTGGTATTTTTATGTACTTTTTACATTGTTATGGTTTGTTATTTTCTCATTTTGGTTGTTGCTTACTAATTTCGTGCCAATTTGTTGTCATGTCTCATGTTGCTCTTCAATTTCGTATTTTTTTCAGTCGTATTGTTCTCGTTTGCTCTTTTTAATGTCATTTTAACAATGTTAATCTGTTATTGGTTTTTCATGTCATCCTCCCATGTAATTTACTTGTCATCTTCGCATTGCTATTGTAGTTAATTCTGTTTGCTCGACCCTTATTGTATCCTGTCACATTGTTGCCGTTTATTGATTTTGTCTCACATATCCCGGGCTATTGTATCTTTGAGTCATTTTGTTATTGTTCATTATTTTATTGCCGTTTAACGTTTCTGTTGCTTTTTCTGTAGTCCTTTTAATTTCAATGTCGTCCTCAGACGTCATTTTGCTGTCGTTTAGTTATCATGTTGTTTCACTATGTTGTTTTCTATGATCATTTTCCATTTATGTGTCGTTTTTCATGTTATCTCTTTTGCTGTCTTTTTTTTATATTGTCGTCGTTTATTAACTTAAGGATCGCATATTTTTTTCCAAATACAAAGCTACGCGTCGGTTAAAATAAGTAACTGAAAACTTCGGAAAACGACTAGTAGTTTCTTGACTTTGCAAACATTGTTTAGGGAGGAACGACATGTTGTACTTTTACACGGAATACATACACAACACGATAAGACTAAAGACTCATTATCGTTGGTGGTGATAATCTTCATTAGTTTTTTTTTAACTATTTTTTATTGAGACATCAGTTTTTAGACTATTTATTTTGAGAAAAACACATATAATTGTGTGTCCTATGTCTAAATAAATAATTTTTAGAATTCACATGCAAGTTTGTGATTTACTCAAACGGAATAGTGATAATCATCAATAGTAATATATAACGCGACTCATTATACAAACATATATCATAAATGCATAAATGCATTTTGAGATATTTACATTTTTTACGGTATGGATCTACAAACACAAAGATGAACTTTGCATTTTTTTTAGGGATTTCTTTCTTGAAGATGTTTTCCATATATGGTCGAAGTTTTACAAAATTGCAAAAATTGTCATTTTCATTAACTTAGTGATCAATTATTAATTGACTCAGCGGTCCATCACTGATTGACTTAGTGGTCAATCATAATGGACTATAATTTATCACGGATTAACTCGATTATTCTTTATTATTAATCAACATTAGTTAATAAATAAGTAAAATCAATTAGTAATTAATCAATTTTAATTAATAAATTACATGTTTATTAATGACAAACCATTGAGAAATTAATAATGAATCAGTCAATCAATTATAGGTCAATCATTGCTTGACCGTGGTCCATAAGCCAATCATTGATTGACTCATGTAAACAAAACGTCCATTTTCATAAAATAAAAAAAAGTTCGGTCATTTATAAAAAGAGGTAGTTAAAAAGGGTCATCCAGCATAATTATCTTTTTTTTTATTCCTTATATTAGATTTTTTCTTAGAGAGAAAAATGTTTGCTTTCTCTCTATCCCAATGTAGAGGTAAATTGTCATTAAGTTAAATTTAAGGGTTCGTTTATTTCATGCATTTAAATTTATGATTTTAATTCTGTTATAATATTTTTCTTTCGTAAAATATTTAAATTTCAAATGTTAAAATTAAAAATTACTAATTTAAATGCATGAATTAAACGACCCTAAATCATTTACTGCAACTACAGAGTCGCTAATCAAAGCTCATTAAGTCATTGAAGATATGAAATTGTCAAATTGACGGTAATTAATACAGACATCATCAACATTAAAAGGGAAATTTACTGCTTTTGCAATTTGGCTGATTCTCATTGATCGTGGGGAAAAAAAACAATGATTGTCATTGCCAAATAAGAACACTGATATTTGGAAACAAATCATATGTGAGAGAAAAAGAGTATCATTCCCAAAATAAGAGCACAATTACATGTTCATTCTCTAAAATGTAAATCCTGAAACTATACTATATATTGATTATTGTTTTTGTCTTTATGAAAAATGGATTTTTTTAAAAAAAATTTAGAGAAAGATTGATGATTCTTATAGTTTGTAATTGCATCCCTTTCTTTGTTTATTTCCTTACTTTTCAAAATTACACACATCGACTAAAAAGAACATACATGCTCGGTCAGAGAAAAAAAAGAAAAGAAAATAACATTTTCAAGTTCCAAGTTTAAATTTAAAATTATTAATTTTATTTTTATACAAAATATATAAATTTCGTATCCTTAGTTATATGTTCTAAAACAAAAATCCCCAACTTATATCTCATTTTGCAGTTTAAACTTTGAGTTATGCCAATATGGAAATTTAATCTAATTTTTGCAATAGACTTTGTTTGTAATGGTTTGAAATAAAATCATTGTCCTTTATTGAAATGTTCATTCATTTTGAAATTTATTGTAAGGAAAGAAAATTCGGGATAAACTACCCTTAAAAAGGGATAAACTAAAAAATAATTGTAATTTTAAAAAAAATGTCGTTTTTAGCTAAAAGTTTGAAAACCACATATTGCTCTAATAAGTGGCAACAATACTGCTTAAAAACTACCCAACTAAAGGAAAATTTCGATGAAAGAAGACTTCCTTTTACCTAAATAAATAACGTGTTAAAGAACGTCACTCATTTTTTATGAAAAATATTTAAAAGTAAAGTTAGTATTCTTTTAACAAATATAGTTATTTAATTAAAAATAATGAAAAAAATTTAAACTTATATACCGTAAGAAATATTTATCTCATTTTTATTTATTTATTCGTGAATGACGTTCCCGGTCGGTTCGCTAATTTGAGTTTTTAATTCGAGTTAAGATGTGATGTTATGTGAGAGCCTTCTGTAACAAAAAAGTTAGATGTGACTATTTTTGAAAACTTTTTATTGTAATAAAACTCAAATTTTAAACTCAAATTAGTGAAAAAAACGTGACTCCTTTGTCTAGAACCGATTATAAGGCTGGCTTGATGTCATTTATCCACGTTTCGAATCGCAAATTCGTAAATAAAAGCATATTTCGGTTGTA
>NW_010365318.1:0-17766 GCF_000414095.1 Morus notabilis
TCACTAATGTGTATTTGATAATATTAAAAATATTATTCTCACGTTTTTTAAAAATATCATTTTTATACCTTAAAAGCCAATTTTTTGAACACGGAATGTCCTTTATTATTCTTTTTTACTTTTGATTTAAATGGTTTAAAGTATAAAAAAATATAGTTTTTTCAGTAGTCTGACCTACCAGTAATCTCAATTTTTGATCGTTGAATTTAAACAAAATCACATCAGTTTTAAAAAATATACAAAACATATAGATTCTGATATAAATCTAATAGTTGAAAAGTAAGAAATTACTAGAGAAACCCAAAAAAAATTCTAAAAACATTTCGTTGTTATTTGGACACAAGAATAACGTTTACTACGTTTTTTTAAAAATATCATTTTTATATCTTAAAGCCAATTTTTTGAACACGGAATGTCCTTTATTATTCTTTTTTACTTTTGATTTAAATGGTTTAAAGTATAAAAAAATATAATTTTTTCAGTAGTCTGACCTATCAGTAATCTCAATTTTTGATCGTTGGATTTAAGCAAAATCACATCAGTTTTAAAAAACATACAAAACATATAGATTCTGATATAAATCTAATAGTTGAAAAGTAAGAAATTACTAGAGAAACCCAAAAAAAATTCTAAAAACATTTCGTTGTTATTTGGACACAAGAATAACGTTTACTCATAATTTCACTCTTTTTCTTCTCCTAATTGCATACCATTTGAATAAAAAGGAGACAAATGATAGAAAAGAAATTTTCATGCACTGAAGAAGGGTTTCGAGGTATTAACGTCTTCTAAAACTTTAATGTATCAATTTAGAGATTCTTTATGGTGGACTTTTAAAAAGTGTTCCACTAGTTTTTTAATTGTTAGATTAATTTTTTAACAGTCAAAATTTATGCATATTTATATTAAAAATTTATAACACACCACACAAAATTATTTTTATTATAGATCTAACCATTAAAAAAATAATTTAACGATAAAAAAATAATATTCCATCCGGGGAGCACTTTTTGAAATTCCATCGTAAAGAACCTCATCTATTTAAATTTATTAAAATTATATGGTATCGAAAGTTTTTTTTCAAAAAAAAAAAAAAACAATGTACCAAAGCAATTCTTTTCCATCTTCTTTTGCAAACCAAGGCTTACGCACATCTTATTATAGGTAATGTATACGTGTCACATCTCAAGAAAGTTCAAGGATATCTCACTGATATAAAGTTTTAAAAAAGAAAGTACATAAAAGAGTAAACTTTACATCACTGCTAAAAGAGATAAAGGTAAAGAAGTTTTTTTTTTTTAAAGATAATTTTTTGGTGTTTTTTTTTTTTTAAGATAATTCTTTTGGTGTTTTTTTTTTTAAATATTAGTATTCAATATTTATCGATCGTTAAATTTATATTACTTACCACGAGACGTGCCAACCAATTTTAATAAAAAATTTTCTCTGATATGTTAAGTTTTTTATTATTTAAATTTATATAAAATCATATAAAAATAAAAAAATATATAAATTTAACGGTTTAAAAAAAATTAAACTACTGATATACTAAATGTATCAAAAGAATCTTTTTATATTAAAGGGCATTTAATAAATTGGATCATAAATCACAATCATTTGCTTTGAGAAAAGTTGAAGTTGATAACTATTGAATCAGCTTGGTCAATTTAACGAAGTGGGTAAAGTAGTTTTGATAATAAAATATATTTACGCCAAATATATATATATATATATATATTTACGCCAATTTCTTTTTTAATTAGTTATTTAAGAGTTGATCACATGATTACTTTAACATTCTTTTATTCTTGAGTGGTGATATCTTGAATCTTCTGGATTAAAGTGATCACTAACTCACCAAAAAGTTAGGCGTATTGCATAACTTAAGGTGATGTTTAGATAACTTGTAAACATCTTAATCAAGTTCCTCAGACAACGGGACAGAAAAAGAAAAAGAAAAAAAAAGTTTATAATCAAATTTCTTCTAGGATCTCCATTTTCTTGGCAAAGAAATAGAGTGTCACGAAGTGCGCAATAACAAAGAAAGAAGGATAAGAAAATTGGCGGGTTCTTTATAAAAAAAAAAAAAAAAAAAAATGGGGGGTTTGAATTTAAGGGCATAGGGTCATTTAAAGGGCCCCAATGATAATTACTATTATTATTATTTTTTAAATGAATCCCTGTGGATTAGATTGGAGAAAATTGTGATATTTGGGTTTTCTTTTGGCCGTTTGTGCGTCTTTCATAAAGCCTGTGTAGTCCAAGAAGGGAACATTTGGAGGACATATGTCACCATGGAAGACAATTTGTACTCTGGTGCCCCCAAAATTCTTCTCTCTCAGATTTGGACCCCATATTTATATATGTATATGTCGATTCTATATTTCTATTTCATTACTTTCATTGCAAGAATTAAGCTCTATTTTTTTTTAACGAGGAAAAATGATCCGCAGCTCATAAAGACATATGAGATGTTCTTCTATGTAATTGATGATGCTTTCTCAGAAAAAAAAATGTAATTGATGATGTTTTTGGCCAACTTTCTATAGATTTAGGAAGCTTCTAAAAATCTAGGGATTTCTATTTAATTGCTTTTGAAATATTCAAAATAATAAATTAATCCCTCCTTGGTTAATGGTTGATATTCAAAATCTAGGCTTCCACTTTGTTCTATTCACTTGACATTTACCAAGATTACCATTCAGTTTGAATTTGCAACCGACAAGGAAATTTTCTTAACTACGTAGACTGGTGTTACAAATGGTTAATTAGTTAAGATTCTTGATAGGAACTGAAGTAAACTTTGACGCTATTTTGCCTTTATTTTTGGGTCAGGTCGGAAATTATTATAAGTAGTTAAAGCACACTAATAATCTCTTAATTAACCAAAATTATTCAGGAACCTTCCATCAAAAAAATAATAATAATTCAGGAACGATCATGCAAACTAGCGGAATGGCAAAAAAAAAAAAAGGGTGAAAATTATAGAATGACGAGTTTATCAGTGTTAGCCTTAATGATATATTCTTAACTTGTATATATAACACGTACAACTTCCTAATTACTACATTCCCAAAAGAGCCATATTAATATGTAGCCAAAAAAGAAGAGAAACAAATTATTAAATACATGCATGCAAGCATTATAAACACAATAAATAAATATATATAAAAGACAATTTTATGGTGCTGAGAAAAAAATTCCCGACACCATACTAAAAAATACGATAATCTGTAAAATTTTATGTTAAAACTTATAAATTTAAATGATAAAGTTATAAAAATTACGAAGAAGAATGAATCAACACTTTGACAGGTTTCAAGTGCATCATATATAGTTCTGTGCTATGACTTATAGACATAGGAATCACGTACACCAAAAAGAAACCAAAAGGAAAAAAAAAAAAAATGCACTGATCTTTTATTGATGTCATAAGTATTGCCAACTGTTGTTCATAATATACCAGTGGTCCGGCGCTGTAATTTTGATTTGGTATCTGTAACCCTCAACTAAAGGGGTTTGTCAGATTGAGCCCTACTACCATTAAAAGATTACTGAAAGGTGACATTTAAAGTTAGTGGGAAATATAGTGGCATATATGATTTAGCATTTCAAGGCATATATATATATATATATATATAAATACACACATATACCTAAATATAACTTTTTATATAATTGATTAAGAAAAGGAAAGCAAGAAAATGAAGAAGAGATTTGTAGGATGGGGTTGGGGCCATGTGACAAAAGAAAGGATCCATAAATTCGAGGAGAGATTTATATTGCTTGAATGTTCGTGGTCATGTGCCCATATGGAAATGAGACATATACAACAAATTAAAGAGACCCTTTATTTCAAAACCTAGACCAAGTGTTTAGACTTGTTCTTTTTTAAGGTCTAATCACGTGTATGATTCCTTTGCCTTTGGGACACTCAATGTGAGGGCCAAAGTTGGAGAAGAAGAAAAGAAGAAGATCAGAAGAAGATCAATAGGAATTAGAAAGTCTTCATGATATATACAATCGTATCTTTCACTGCCTTGGATTATAATTAAAGTCTATCAAAGCATGTGAGTTTTTGGAGTATTGTGTTAGGGTCACCAAAGACGTAGCCGTGCTAAATTATCTCTTAATCTAGGACCTTTTACCACACATCTAGTCTAATTAGAAAACACATAAATATTGTCAGCAGAAATTTTGTCTAGCCACACACACATATATACATATATATATATATATATATATATATATATTTGCCGGTTTTGTGTTAGGTTATGTGAGTTAAGGTAACTTGTGGGGGTACAATATAAAGTTAGAGCGTTGCTGGGGTTCTCCCGGCTTCTACCATAACAAATAGAAGTATGAAGCATAACATGACATGCCGAATGCGTAATTAATAGTTCGGAATAATTAAATTTTTTGATGTTACGCCTTTTCAATGTTAATATTGATATGTTGAATAAAGTTTAAGAAAATATGATTCTCCTAAAAAAATCTGTAAAGTTGTATATTTGAATAAAAAATGTACAGTTTTTTTTTCGGAAATAAAAAAAATGTAAAGTTACTTTTTCTACAAAAAAGGTGAAATAAAATTGTTGGAAGTTTGCAATGATAAAAAGCTTCCGAAAATAATGGGGAAAATTGTCAACTACGGCATGTAAAAATTATTATCCTTAGCTAGCTAGTAGCAAAGCATGCAGTTGTAAACTTGTTTGTACTGTTTTATTCGCTATGGGATCACTTATAATTAGCTACCTTGCACTCTGTTAGAATTAAAATGCTAATCATGTTTTATCACAAGATTAACTTCGCAAAATGGTTTAACCCCATATATTATATATATACATATACATATAAATAAAATAGTGATAAAATGAACACCAGAAACTACTGCAGAGAAGTACTTCTTTTAATTTTTGTCTCCTCCTTTTCATTTAATTAGTATCTACATATTTAACAAGTCAACGAAAGAAGTGATCTCTTGAACAATTAATTAGATGCCATTGGAAGGGTTTTGAGTAAAAAGGTGCAAAAAGACCCCTCTTTAACCGGTAGACTGTACTTTTTTTTTTCCTGATACTGCCTTGGGTAATATATATATATATATATATATATATTTATATATGTGGAATCGGCAATATTGTAAATGCAAAAGATCCTCATACCACATTCAAAGTTTCTAACTCATATTCAAAATTAAAGCCTTTTTACTTTTTATTTTTCTAGTTTACATGAAGAAATTGAATAGTTTCAAAAGAGTCTATATATATGTGTGTGTGTGTGTGTGTGTGTGTGTGTCTATACATAGTTAATTACAAGATGACATTTGTAATTATAAGTCCGGAAACACTTCACCTCAATTAGGAAAATAAAAGGGGGAAATACACAAAGAAGAAAGAAAAGATCTTAATTGAAGCAAATATATATATATATATATATATATATATAATATTTTTTTTTCCTTTATAGTCCATCTCTAATTTTGGATAACGACTTTCATATCAATAAATATAACCAAAAAAAATTTAAAAAAAGTTCAAATTAAAAGAGAAAAGAAGGAGAAGGTGATCATCTTTAACATAAGATGCAAAATGGTCAGAAAGATTCATGATAAATACGTTCTTATAGTCAATAACATAAGAGATAAAGAGAAGTGGATTCCTTTATAGTCCATCTCTAATTTTGGATAACGACTTTCATATCAATAAATATAACCAAAAAAAATTTAAAAAAAGTTCAAATTAAAAGAGAAAAGAAGGAGAAGGTGATCATCTTTAACATAAGATGCAAAATGGTCAGAAAGATTCATGATAAATACGTTCTTATAGTCAATAACATAAGAGATAAAGAGAAGTGGATTTCACAAAATTACCTAAATAATTAATTAAGAAAAAAATTATCAAGTCATGCAAAGTTTGTCCACATGACATGTAAATCCAAGCAGAAACAGTACTAGCTAATAGTACTGGTTCTTGGCCTGACTGGTAATACTAAGAAATCATGACAATCAAAATTTAAGGCTATAAATTATAATAATCAAGCGAAATGAATCACGGTAAAGAGAACTTACTTGAACCAAAGACCGAATTCGCTTTTCGGCGAGAGAGTTTGATCCATGGCCGGCCAGTTTACTGTTGATCAGTTTGTTGGATCATGAAGATGATGAATGAGTGAAGATCAAGAACATGTATTTATACATGTTGTATGTAGACACAAATATATATATATATATATGTGTGTGTGTGTGTCTATACAAGTGAAAGCTAGTAGCAAATCAGATAATTGTAAGCAAGCAAAGGAGGAATCCAAAGAGATAGCATGATCCGAAACTATGGGATAAAGAGAGAGAGAGAAAGTTGGGATCAATGCGATCCCTTTGGATGCCTTCTCTAGTTGCAGTTCTTGGGTTTTTGTGACACCAACCCACCCACCTTCATCACCTGCCTTATTATGAACCCCTATCTCTCTCTCCTCTCTCTTTCTCTCTCTTCTCTCTCCTTCATGTAAAGGAAAGTTGTTTTAGAGACCCTTCAAATATAAAAACACATCGAGTGTGTATGTCGTGCCATAACAATGACCAAAATTTCTTTTTCTTTTTCTTTTTTATTTTTGGTTTTTGGTGTTTTGTTATTATTGTTGTTGTAAATCCTTAATATCATTATTGTTATTATTGGTTTTACGATATTTATTTTAGTTGTAGACCCCATTCCCAAACATACCAGACACATGGAAAAGGTCTCTACTAGTAATATGTGTCAGCTACCCTTTATTAGAAATCACCAAGAAACTTTGGTATACTATATTCTTAATTTTCCCTTTCTTTTTTTCCCCCCCTTTAACTAAGTAGAGGTGTTGTGGCCCAAACCATGTTCCTCTCGCGCACCAAACTCCTTCCTTTTTTATTTATTTATTCACTTTCTCTTAATTAAACAATTTCCTTTTCTCTTTCTCAATTGATTATTATATGTACAAATAGACGTATGTATAAATTATAGTTTTGTTATGGACAAAGTATTACTCAATGATATGATCCTAAGTCTATACAGTGAGCGGGATTGGAAATTATTTCAAATCTGACCAATTGTGATAGTTTATAAGAACGTCATGAAATGATTAGCATGTTCTCAATATAGTGTAAATCTGCCTAGTGGAGGATGATTTTATTTATTTTGCCAAGTCAATAAATTAAGAGACCAAATTTCAACTTTTCTCTTACTCTCTTCCATTTTAGTAATCGATCAAAGCAAATCCTAGATTAATGCCACCTAAAAAAGGGGAGCAAAGAGTTGTGACCGGAGCTCTTTTTTTTTTTTTTTTTTTTTTTTTTTTTTCCATCCCATTCTGTTACGAAAGAACTTTAGGCTCTGTTTGCTTGGATAGATAGAGAGTAAGAATGATGGATTGAAAAAATGAAGAATGTAAGTGGATTATAATAATCTTTTGTGTTGTTTGGTAAGAGAGATGAAGAGTTAAAAGAATGGATGATAGTTATATGTCTAAGTAATACACTGTTCATTTTATAATTTGATAATAATTTTTTTAGGAGGATGAAATAGTCTTTTTAGCTTGAATTTGATGAATTTATTGAATCTAAAATGTAGACCCAAAGAAGATCCTCACTCTCCATAACTCCGCTCCATCCTCTAGAGTCTACACGCTTCAACCAAACAACGGATTGGTCCTCTCCCCATCTCTCTCCCTCCAACTACACTTTTGTAAGGAAGGACTGTTTGTTTTACTAATGATAGAAGAAATTAAATTCACCCGATGTGATAATTACAAGTTATCAAGTTGAAAATTTTCAAACAGGAGCTGATTGGAGATTAAAACCCTATAAATAGAATGACTTTTTTTTTTATTAACTATTATCTTAGGGTTACTTACTATTTCATTTCCTGTATTCTAAGTTTATATATGAAAAGTATGTCCATGTATTTATTTATATGTGCTTAAACTTTGACCTTTAAATTTCAATTCATATTAAATTTGTACCTTTTTAAGCCAACAACTCATTTTGAAGCCTTGGAGAATTTAACTTCTCAGCTTATGGATAACATTGTAACCAAACTCTAATTAGACACAATGTTTTAATTTTAAAAAACAAAAATAACAAAAAAAAAATAGTTGTGAAATTTTCATTTTCAAGCCTCTTGTTTTGTTTCCAAATTTTTTATTTGTGACATGGTTTACAACTTTTATGATATTTTTCCTTTTTAAAACATTATGCCTATAATTATAGTATATTGTTATAAACTAATTATACAACACTTAATTTTTAGTGGTAAATTTATCGGGTAAAGATCAAAATCAACTGTTTATATATTCTATGAAAAATAAAAATTTAACCCAAATGTAAAATTTAGGAGTAGTTCAATCTTAAGCGCACGAAGTGTATAATAGTGAATATTCCTTTTATCCTATAGCAGCAAATTAGGTGAGAAGTGAGGACCATTTAAGCATTCCTATATAAATGGGTGCACATGCATGCCCAGCACCACTAAACACGGTATCTATCATATAGACATGGATATTTGTGCTTGGCTGTTCCTGTATTTTATATATCCAAACAAGTATTCTTATAATATTTATGAATTAGCTTTTAGGTGTTGACAATAGTCATTCTATCAAACACCTATCTGGCTACATACACCCTAAATGGTATGCTTCATTTTGACGTATAATATTATAAAATATATATATATATATATAAGAGTATAATTCATTCTAAAGAGCTCACGAAATATCCCATTTTTATTACCATAATTTGTCGATTTTCTTTTTATTCTTTTCTGGTGAAATATGGTGTGGACTGTGGAGGCTCAAGAGTAGTACTGGTTTGCAAGGGGTAATACCGGAAAAGACAAATTCATTTTTACAAATAATTTGTTAAAAAAACACCGACATATATGACTGAATTGTTGGAGGAATATAATATATATATATATATATATAATATTGAAACTTCCATGATTAAAGTACATTTCTTTCCCAACATACAAACAATCCTCGTGCTTTACTATAAATACAACTTCATCATTATCATTGCCATAAAATTTTGACCTACCAGATAGAAATTTATTAAAACTTGGTAAGAAGAAGATATACTGTAGTTTCAGTGGCCATAATTAATTTATGTTGGTCTTCACTATTCACTAGGTTTTTAAAGATTTTTGTTTCTACTGTGTCGACTAATTACATGTGGGTCCCCTAACTATTACGACCTAAAAAAAATTTCACTTTTCATGTAAATATATTGCACACATCACGTACGTATGATTCATGCAATTATAATTTGCTCTCTCTCCTTTTTCTTTTTCACCGTATTTATAAAATGTCTTTTTTCTTTAGCTCAAACGCTCAATCTTCTAATATTTCTGTTCCATATTCCAAGTCACAGCGAAACTAGTTAGATTGTTAAATTCCACATAGCCCAACGCTTAAAAAACTGAAACAACAATATTGAGGCGCAGAAACATGTATTTCCGGTGATGATCATCAACGACAAAAGTTATGTCTGTACATACGTGCTTGATCTGCAGGTACTCCATGAGTGCCTAAATCTCAGCCGTCGGATTCGTGGGACGTGACTAGATTTTGCAAGTTGACCCCCTCCGGATCATGATGGATGGTGCTAGATCTTGTCCACACTAGTGAAGCACACATGGACCACGAGCGCAAAGGTACAGTTTGTGTGTGGTGCTATGTGGACCCCCCCACCACATTATATAATTTCACCGTACATAATATTTACTATCTCCCCCTCTCTATCTCTCTCCGGGCCGCTGCTCACGCATATATATAGTGCAATATATATAAATACACACACATATACATATACATATACATATACATATACATATACATATACATATATGGTGGGGTATGGTTTGTGGTTGGCTTATTCTGTCTGACGTGATATGAAAGTAGGGTTTGTCATCTCTGAGGACATGTTTTTTCTTTGGCATTTGTAGGACAAAGATGTTATTTTCACCCAGGCTTTGTTACCCATCCAGTGGAGCACAAGGACCCTGAGTAAACCTGCCATTTGTTGCGTCCTTATAAATATATCTTCTGAATGATCACATATATACATACATATATGTATGTATGTATATATCTTCCACACACACACATAATGAATTCACTTAGTGCCAAGTTCCACTTTACAGTTTCTTTGATCTGTTGTTTGGATTCTCCATGATCCATCTTTTACTACATGATATTTTGGGTTATAATGGACTCCTCACTTCAGTTGATAATCATGACTATACACTAGTAAAAAAACCATTAAAAGTTCCATATTGTTTTTCCATGAATATATATATATATATATACATATACATATACATATATATTTTTCCATGGTGTGTGTTAGTCTCTTGGTGAACCAATAATGCCCACATCCATGACCCAGCAGTACTTTTCTCGATTCAGCTAGCTCTTGTGGCTCTAATTTAAAATGAAAACAAAAGTGGTAATGTTCTCAATCTCGACCACTCTTCATCGCCTAGAAGGCGCTTTTCACATTTACGTTTCTAAAAGCTCAAAAATACCGGGCAACTCACTTCATAACAACCATCTATACTTGTATTATATCGCGGTCGTATATAGAATCATATATATTTGATGTCTCTTGCATACAAAGGCAAGAGAAGTTGCCGGTAGGCAGGGTGGTTTTTCTAGATTAGGGATCAAACTGTAAATCAATTTAAAAGTATTGGTTTGAAGTTTTTTCAACTTAAACCGAACTAAAAGGGCCTGTTTGGTAATATTTTCAAAATAGTTTTGTTTTTGGTACAAAAATGAAAATGAGATTGTTTTAAAAATTATTCTGCAACCAATTCTGAAATTACGTTTGATGGTCTTTCAGAAGATTGGTTTGAATATGATAAAAAAATAAAATAGTGTTTGGTTATATTTATGTTTGTTTTGAGTACATGTAATTAATAAATTTAAATTAATATATTGAGTAATTAATAATTAATAATTATTTAGCAAATAAAAATTAATATATTAATAATATAATAATAATGAACAAATTATCATTAATGAGAACATTAGTAATTAAACTATATATATAATAAATTAATATGATAAATAATTAAAAATAGTAATTACTAATTAATTATAAGTAATTATTATGTTAGTAATGTACTCATATTTATTAGATTATAAGTAAGTAATTAGTGTATTAAGAAAAATAATTAGTATATACGACATAATGATAATGATAATTTAATATTAATTATTAATTGATTAATTACTATGTATATTTTATTCACCACTAATTAATAGATTATAATTAACATAATATATGATTGATATATTAATTATTAATTATTTATTTAATAACCTATTATTACTTGTTTTATTGTTATATGTTATATAATTAATTACTATATTATTTATTATTTTATTAATAATAGTAATAAATTAATATTTAAGTATTTACTATATTAGTTATTAAGTATATCTATTTATTAATTATTAATTAATATATAATATAATTAGTAATTAATTATTAATTATTTAATACAGCATTGTTGATAAGTACTAGAAAATAAAAACAGAAAAGAGAAAACAACTTTCAATTGTTTTCTACTTTCTTCACAAGAACCATTCTCATTGTTTTTTTTATTTTCGTTTCCGTTTTCAAAATTTTTATTAAACAAACGCGATTTGTAGACCGTTTTCGTTTTCATGCCTCAAAAGAAATGCGGAAATGTTTTCAAAAACAACTGAAAAATAATTCCAAACTCACCCAAAGTCATCCCATTAATCCACACTATGGTTTTTGTGGATTGCTTTTTGCGGTCTCTGCGTTTTCAGTCTAGGATTTAGACATCTAAATTGGAGACGCTTAAAGGTCTCTTTGAACACTTATCTTATAAAATCACTCTAAAATAAGATATTAAATAAATATACCACAATAGATAGGGATACCCTTCATTAAAAAAGAAAAACATATATACCCTAATGAAAGTTTTAACATACATAATAAAATAGTTGCACAACCCAATCGAATTTGATAATAAACTAAACATAGGTGCCAAAATTTGGTAAGTGATCATCAGTAAAAATACATTATTAGTGGTGTCAAATTAAAAACATGAATATTATTAAATGCGAAAAAAGACATTTGAAAGGACATAAATGTGGATTTAGCTAGCTCACTAGCTGAAATTTCAAACCTGCATGTTATGTCATGAACCCACAAATATAGAATTAAAAATCACAAAAGAAAATGATTAGGCTCGTGGAGTGTCTGGGGTTTAGTCAGAGAATTCAAATTTGAAAACGTGTAGTAGCTAGTACCCTTTCAATGGTCTCGTCTCGTCACAGCTATAGCTAGCTAGATAACACAAAACATGAACATCCAAATATGTTTTGGCATAATTTGACAAGGGAATTTTGAATTCCCTAATAGCTAGCTAAAAAAAAAAAAAAAAAAACCTATATATATTGATCAAAATTAAGGGATTGGTTGATCAATTTGAAGTTTTTGAAATTAAGGTGGTACACGGTCGGGTGTTGTTTTTTCTCATCACAAGCACATGGGGTTTTGAATGTCACATGGAGTGAATTAGGAAAAAAGAACAATTCAATTAGTGCTTTAGGGACACCCCCCTTGGTGCCCCAACAACCCCTCTACTCCTGCCCCAACTTGTTTGTCATCAAAGTCCGTTGCTTTCAGTCTGGTTTGTGTGTAAGTAAGTGGGACACCCGGTGTCTCTTAAGGAATTAAGCTTAGCCTTTTGGGACCCTCAACATTATGCACATCATAAATTTTTAGGTCCTTCTCACTCATGAAACTTCAATTTTATAGTCATGATTTCCCTTTTATCTCTTGAATTTTAATAACTACTATTTTATCTTTTTAAATTTTGACTTAATCCCACTCGACTCATTAAAAAATGACAGAAAAAAAGATGTTAAGTGAGGTCATACGGTCTTTTTTCATTTGTTTCTAACGGAAATTTACCGAAAAGTGTGACTAATTTATTTCTAGAAGTTAAAAGGTGAGAAGAATCTTAAATTTTTTGTTTTCAGCATTTTCTTTTCTCTTCTAACCCTTATTAGGATGTCCTTTTTGCTGGCTAGCCAAGCTATACATATAGCTATAGTGCTATATATATGAATTTGATAAACTTTATTGAAGTTGATTGATTATGTATAGCTGTAAAATGTGATCCTCTAATTTGGACTATTCTTGGGTTGGCCCTTTAATTATTTGATTCTGCAATCTGTCTGCTCAAATAGGTCGACCTGTGTTTTCCTGTAGATCAAATACTGATTTGTCCGGGTTGGTCAGTAGAAGAAACTGATCTCCCTCCCAGTAATATTACTAGCTGGGGATATTCTATACAATATGCTTTGTGATTTTTTGTGCACGTGGCTTTGTTTATTTCCTCTTTAATTTGATCTTCTCCTCATTGTCCTCAAAGTTTAGTCGTTAATTAGCCAACCAAACAAGAAGCTCTTTATTATGTCTTTACAACTGTATGTGTGTGTGTGAAAAAGTTACAACTTATAAGTTACCATTCTGGTTATCCTGATCCATATTTTGCAAGGAATTAGGGTTTTGCATGATCAGTCACCACTTGATGGTCTCTTTTATTGACAATGCCCTATCAGCAATAGACTAATAGTTTAATGACTTTGACATGAGCAATTGTTAATTACTTTGATTAATACTTTATCTGGTTAAAAGGGATTCTAAAAAAAAAAAAAAGGGTCGGGGATTTGAACTCCACACTTGTGGTCTGTGGTTGTAGAATTAGGTGTGAGTTTCTCACTAGGTTATATTTGCAAATAGATATCATGGTGCACGCAAACTATATATATATTATAATCCAACAAAAAAAATGTCAATGCTAATTTTTAATTGAACGCATATTAATTTGCTAATAATTAGACGCTGTAATTCTGTATTATTGAGAGCAATAAAATCGCAGAAGAGAAATCAAATAAAACTGAACATGTAAAATTATTAGAAGTTCATCTCAATTGATACTATGTTCTCTTTGATTAGCCACACTACAGTAATTCACTATGATGAAAAATAAGTTTATAAGAGAAAAACTTACACCTTCTCAACTTTTTGTGATTTCTCCAACCTCTCTAATAATAACTCAAAATCGAAACCTTACTTTTACAGTGAAAAACTAGGGCAAACAGCTTTGAAAAAAATATTATTAAATGCCTATATGCTTTTGGTCACAGCAACTTCTACAGTATAACAATAACAACAAAAATTTTTAACACCACATCAATGCGAAACTGGCCCACATATATGCACTTTATTCTCTTTATTACATAAAAGGTATGCACTTATTCTATAATTTGATCGGTAACCACCGATTGAAACATGATTATTAAAAGGATTAATTATAAAAATTCTCTATGAATTATACTTCTTGTAACACTTATGAGGTTGATCCGTGAATTCCTCTAAGTAAGAAAATAATTGTCGAGATGATAACTTTGTTTCGCAACTTAATAATTTTCATATATCAACTATATGGAATGGAACTTATATGTTATTACACTAGACGGTATAGTTTTAAATGGTAAATTATACTGATTGATAGAAAATGAATAGTAATAATCCTTACTAATATTTCAGTTTCTTATAAAGAAAATCCTCTTTAATAATTATTGGCATTGTTTTTCAATTTTTTCAATTGCAGTATGTTTACAATTGGAGTAGCCCTTTTGTCAATCTCCCACTGATCATGTAATTCTAAGAATACAAACATATAAAAGAAAAGAATGGGAAAAAATCTTGGAGTATTTTGGACCCTTTTTTAGTTGTCCCAAACCACAATTTCCATAGGCAGTGGGCATGAAAAGCACTTGGTCTCTTTGGGGACGTTTCTTATCTTAACTTAATTTTTATTTTCTCAAAAACAAAAAAGAAATTTATGAGAATCCGAATCATTTCAAAGAGATCGAGCACCACAAATTCCAGTCCCCTAATTCCCCTCAAGAAGGCATATTTGCGGGGCATTCATGTCCGTCTAGAAAACGCCTTTAATACTGGCCCTTCGCTGCACCTAACTTTGATGATCCCATTTTCGAGTGGTCCTTTACAAATATTATTAAGTTTTATCCCTTGGCAAAGAGAAGGAATATGTGTGTGTGTGTGTAGCTTGGTCCATGCACTTTGGTTGGTTGGTTGGAAAGATTGCGCATATCGTATATAATTTGTGTTGTCATTAGCTAAAGTGAACTTCTTTTGCCTGTTTTTGACATTTCTATCTTCTTCGTACGCATATATATATACATACATATATATATATATATAGCTTTTAAAAGAATATGCTTCTCTTTACAGTCCCATAAAATGGTTGTGCAAAACAAATTCTTGGAACAAAATCAGAATCAAGGGGCCAGCCAAAAATATACAGCTATATTAGGTTAGCTAGGAGATCAAAGGGCCGGGACCATTTGAAATTTCCAGAACCTTTTTTCTTAATTTTCTTTTTCTTTCATTGAATTTGTGTGTTTCGTCAACATAATATTCTCATATAGGTGAGAGTTCAGACTTGAGAGCATGGTGGGATCGGATTTGCCTTTTGTGTTGCAGTGGCCTAATTTGACTCCTTTTCATCGGTTTTGTAAAAAAATTATATACTGATGAAACAAAAATAGTACTCCAATTATTCCATGCCTTTGCTGGTAATGATCTTGAACCACTCATGCATGCAGAAGAATAAGCTGTCAATGTGTTGAGAATAGGACGTTATTTATGGACTTGATACCAGAGTTCTCAATTAATTTTCTTCCTTACTTCTACATATAAAATATTGCAACCAAATTAATTAATAGAGGTTGATGCAAATTAAAAATCAAGAAAAACTTGGCACTTTCATACGTAAAGATCAAGTCAAATTTGCTATTAATTTAAAGGAGTCCACACAAGTAGTAATCAAGGCTATCGATATATAATTCAATTAAAAGTAATTTCTCATGTATATATTATTTCCAAAGAGATTTAAAAAAAAAAAGAAAAAAAAATCGATAGTGGAAAAAATTTAAACTGTATTATCAGTATGAATTTATCGCTAAACTATGCTTCTAATTAACCACATAGTCAAAGGGATTTTATTCATGTGGTGTCGTGAAAATTCCTTCTTGAGCTTCATGAATTTTTGTGTCCCAATTGCACCGCACTTTATGGATAGATTTCTAACCATACACCAAGGTAAGAAAAGTCCTGAAATATATGGCTACATGATCATCCTCGTCATAGTTGTCTAAGTGTCGCGCTTTGTGCCATCATCGAAAGGGATTTATCGAAAGTCTTTTGTTGCTTGTATATATTTCTTATCTTTTTCCTTTTCTTTTCATTCCTTAAAAGAAAAGCGAACAACAACATCGACGGTCCACAAGTTTTCCCCTTAAATTAAACAACAACAGCTAAAAAGTGCAAAACATAATACATGGGCAATAGGAGCATAGGATCAGCAATATTGATGTTCAGTGTTTCTTCTAGAATTTTCTTCTAAACTTTTCTTCAAAAATTCGAGAATAATGATAAGAATGATAACATTTAATCCTTCAACGTCCCTACTTATATATCTGAAATTACCCAATCAATTAACTTGGTCAGTAATATTTGCTTAGAGAAACAAGATCTTGGCTTAATAGTACTTTCGATCAATTAATTAAGGAAAAATACAAAAATGCCACTTAGAAAGATACTATTTTTACATTTATGTTATCCAATGACATACTTACATAGATTGAGATCGCAATGGGACAATTCTGCAATAATTCAATCTTCTATAAATAGGATAGGGTTTTTGGCCTCTCTCTTTCTTACTGTCTGCCTCTTTGGAATGAAAGGGACTCTATTAATTTCATGTATACGCATTTAAGTTAAAGAGGATAAGATAGTTACTAGGTCTAGAGGGGACAAAGAAGCGAGGAAATTAAAGCCATGACAAGTTTAAAGGCGAAAAAAAAAAAAAAAAAAAAAATCACCACTCCACTTGCGTTGCACTTGCATGTGATGTGAATTTTATTACCCATCCAAGTGGCGTAATGAATGAAAAGGAACAAAGGCCAGAGTCATTTCACTATCAAACCCTTAAATAAGCAAGCAACAATATAATAATTTGTTCAAAACAAGATATACAGAAGAAAACAGAAATTTTACTTAGAAGTAGTTATATTAAGAAAATAATTAAGCAATATCGCCAGGAATTAATTAGTTCTCTTTACTTAATTTGGAATCAAAAGTCGCTTATAAAATTTCTGGCGCTCCATGATTATTCAGTGTTGGCATAAAAAGGAGATACTCTCTTGCATCTTTTTTACGGCAGCTCCGTTATGAAACTTTTACCTTGATGATATATATTCACACATATAACAAATTTAATAAATTGTAGTTTTCTGTAAATTAATGAAATTAAGATCCATAAAATTCTGAAAAAAAATTATGCCCCTGTATTTGTATAGTACTACTTGTGCGGATCTCCACAACAATATTGAGCACCATGCCGCCATTTGCGCGCGCGCGCACACACACACAGTGCCAAGCACAAAAGTATATATCTCAAGTATTGTCATAGCCATCAAACTACTATGAGCCTAATATTATAAGATGTACGATCTTCATTATTGTGTGACATAATCCATCCTTCAACCCACTACCACTGCCATGATTCTCATGTGGTACGAGGAGAGTCTAATGCGTATGCACTATATGCATATGCAAGATATATATATATATATATATATATATATATATAGTCCAAT
>NW_010365318.1:17893-36424 GCF_000414095.1 Morus notabilis
TATAAATTAAATTTATTTCTAGTACTGAAAAAAAAAGGAAAAATTTTTTTTAAAAAAAAAAAAAAAAGGAAGAAGAAGAATAATGGGTTTATTTCCGAACCAGCTGAAAACAAGAATTGAGTTGTTATTTATGTTTTACGTGTGTTAAAAATCATACTAGTATCTCCTAAGTGTATCATACCAATTTTCTTAATTAATTGAACAATGGCCATAAAACCAATATACAAATATTGCTGCTTTCTAAAAAAGAATAATAATACAAATATTGCATTACAGTAGGTTAATGAATCCGTCACTTCCTCTAAGTCTAACACGACTGACCAACACAATTTTGGAGATTATTGTTATTGTTGTTTATGTTTTGGCTGGAGATTAATGTTTGTGTTTACTGTTGTTTTGTTTAGGTTGTTGAGTCAGAATAACCAGAACCGGGTACTGCAAAGAGCTGGTTCATTACAGTGAGCCTGAATTGGGCCATCATTTTAATTTTAGATCCTCATAATGCCACCCAGTTATTAGGGTCTACCTAACTTGTTTGAACTTTTGAAACTTTTTCCTCAGCTTTTTCTATCAGATAAGCGTGTCCTTGATATTGGGCCTAAGTTAAATCCCTCACCCAGGATTCTAATTATCTTTCCCATTTGAAAAAATGAGACAAATACCTTCTAAAAATATATGAGTAAAAATTTTTACATTTTACTATTTATTAATAATCTTTTTAATTAAATAACTATATTAGTAAAATGATATTAATTAAAAATAAAATATAAAAATTCAGGCTCATGCACTCTTCTGTAATTCTCTCTTCCAAAATTTTCAAGTTCCTAATGGTGTCCAACATCATTTAATAAACATAAATATTAAAGCATGAAAAAGATCAGTCAAAAAACATTTCTTGTTGTGAAAACTATTTGGGATGATCATATTTTACTCCATAGAACAACTTTCATCGATAAAAATTTTGTTGAAACTTTTTGCATGAAAAGAAATTTACAAGTAATTTGTAATGAAGTAAGATACGGATGGCTCACCCTTGGGCTAAAAATAGGCATTGTCTCTTCTTGTTACAACATCCGACGATCAACGAGAGAAGAAAGAAATTGGGAGAAGTGTTTTTTTTAAGAGAATAGAAAGAAGAAAGAAAAGAGTGAAAATTAATACAAGTATTTTCTCTCTATATCTGTCCTTTTGCTTTACTATTTATTTACCTTATATAATAGTATATCTATGCGCTGTCTCAAATTTATAACAATTTCTTTATAAAAAAATTATAACAATTTCAAATTTTTTAAAATTATGCACGATAATGTAATTGGTTAGTTACTATTCAGAACATAAATTAAAAAGAGTATTCAAACCCCCTTCACCTACTCAATGTAAGTCATTTTGCACAGATATTGAATCCACAAAAGTTGTGTTGTCATGGCAATACTATATTCGTGGAAAATTTCTAAGATAGAAAAAAGTATCAATTAGACCGAATTTGTAATGTCATTAGGCTTATATATATAGTGTATCTATTTTTTAAGAAAAAAAGAGGGAAATATGTTAAAATTTGAGATGAAATAAAATTAATAGGTTAATAGTTTACATAAGTTAATAAATAGGCTAAATTAATGTTTTCGTCCATAACTTGTCTGGTTATGAACCAGAACTTGACAAGTTATTGTCCATAATTGTCCATAACTTGTCTGGTTATGAACCATAACTTGACAAGTTTGTCCATAACTTATTTGATTATGAACCATAACTTGACAAGTTATGGCCTATTAATTTCTATAACTAAAAATTTACCTATATACTTTCTTAAGCTTTTCATATTAGCCTATTTTCTACTATTTTCCATTTTTTAAATAGTCTTCATGTAGCGACCCTATTAATATAGGAGATTTAGCTTAGATTATTCACGGTAATTGTAACTAAGTAACTGAGCTAAAATAAATTGCTATTAGGATTGTTATAAACAAATAATCTAAAGACAATCTACTCAATTAAGCAAATATATCTGTAAAGTATAATGACGCAAACACATTGGATTTACTAGGCTATGTTCGGACTGTTTTAACAAATAGTTTTTTAGTTTTTTAAACAAATATTTGAAAACACGCTCAGAAGTCAGAAAAGCATGTTCGGTGAAGGCATTTCTATTTTACCTTGAAACTACCCATTTGGTTTCGTCCTTTCCGTTTCGTCAGTTAAGTTTCGTTTCCTTTTTTTTTTTTTTTAACCTTTTAATGCTTTTGTGCTTTTTTTTTTTTTTTCTTTTTCCTGTTTAACGTTTTGGCTTTTTTTTTTTTTTCGTTTATTGTCCCTTAGAGCTCTATGCTTTTTTTTTTCCCCTTAATTTTTTCCTTGAAATCTTAATTTTTTTTATTTTGTAATTTGAATCATTAATATAATTTTCTTCTAATTTATCCCATTTCCGCTATAATTTTATTTTTTTATTGACACTCTTAACTACTATATTATTCATAAATATTGTTTCTCTAATTTATCCACGTTAATTTTTTTTTTCATACATGTTCCTATTAAAGAAAAATTAATGCAGTCATCTCAATTATTATTTTCTCTAATATTATTATTTTAATGGCACTCTCAACTGCTATTTTATTCATAAGTATCGTTTATCAATGATAACTCTATTAAAAATAGAGTTATTTCACTATTTTGTGATTTAAAATGGCTAATTTTTGAGATTTTAACTTATTTTATATTATTTTACTTTATTTTAAATTTTAATGTATACTTCTCATTTTAGATTTCTTTTATTTTATTTTAGTCTATTTAGTTTAGTTTTAGTAATTTTTATTTTAGTTTCCCTTCCAAAATAATTAGTTTCCTCATTTATGTAATGAATTTGGTGACAGGTGGGCTTAATTGCAAACATTTGAGCTGAAATGGGGTCAAAATGTAAAGAAACAAATCAGAAACTAAAATAGAATTCGGACCAAACAAAACCCAATCTGGAGAGTAGAAAAGGAATCGGAATTCGCTTTTGTAGCCGTTAGATTGGCACCACCAATGGACCAGATGCGTGTGTGTGATTCACTCTCCTCTCCGTGAGTTTAGGCAAACAAAATGACTGCTCCAGCCATTCTCTCCGTGCCACGTGGCGAGCTTGTCTCCCACTATCTCCTTGCTGGCGCTGCCACTTGTCCAGGTTTCTTCTCTCCTTTGTGCGTGTAATTAAAGGCAATTTGGGCTTGGTGATGAGGAACTCTTCCAGCAACGAGCAGCTACAGAGAACAAGAGAGGAAGAGAGAAATGAAGAAAAAGAAAAAAATATATATATTAATAGAGTTGTAGGATTTTATTTTTAGGAGTTATTTTTAGTTTTAGATTTATGTGATTTTATTTTATAAACACCATTGAAGAGGGCATTTTGGAGCTTCAAAAAGGAGGAAGATGAAGATTTATGAAAGAAGTTTTGGAGTTTGTGACACTTCCATTTGGTGATTTCTTTTCTATTTTTATTCTCTTTATTTTTTGTAATCTTTAAAAATGCTTGATTATTGGTGTTATTTATTTTTATTTGTGATTATGGTTTGATTTTCCTTGTTCTAGGGTTTCAATATTGCATAGTTTGTGTTGCTTTGATTTTTCATTTATTCAAATTAATTGTGTTGTCTAAATGATGTTGGATAATTACTCTATGTGGTTTAATGTTTCTAGTTGATTGATCACCAATTAGTTGATTAGGAAGCCGTATATTGCTATCGGAAGGTGGATTTGCTTGCTTGGCCAATCATGGAGTGACGTAATTTTAGTGGGATAGGAATATACCCACTAGGATTATGTAGCCACTAATGAAATTCAAGAACCTTATGAATCCTAATTAATTGGTAATCATAGGAATATAGTTTACTAATTGATTAAGGATATTTCCGATTGACTACTGGGAGGGGCTTTTGGAGAGTTTAGGAGATTTCAGCTTTTATTCTACTAGACAACGCAATTAAGATAATTAATGGATGCTCAGTGACATAATTAGGTGACATTGAATCCCTAGAGCATTTTATTAGTTTTCTTTAGTTATTTTATTTAATTTCCTTCATTTTAGATTTAGTTATTTTTCTGTCTTGGTAATCGGTTGTTCAAATAATTTTAGAGTTAATTCAATTTTGATATTTAACACATATTAAGCACAATCTCCGTGGGAACGATATTTATACTTCGGTACACTTTATTACTTGTACGATCCGTGCACTTACGAAATTGCGCAACAATCAAATTTATCTATATTTTTTTTTTCAAATGCGTCCTTATTAAAAGAAAATTGTAGGGCCATCTAAACTACTATTTTCTTACCATAACATGCACCTCTGTTCGTCCTCAAGAGACGGTTTTAAGTTTAAACTCAAATTATAACTTTATTCAAGTTCATGTTCTTTTCTAAAATTTGAGTTTGAACTTGAGTTTTAATTTAAGTTTTAACTTGACTTTGAGACTAAAATATGAGTTCAAATTCGCCATTCAACTCAAGTTTTTAAACTCAAACTTAAGTTAACGAACAATATTTTTTCTATTCTTAAAAACGTTATAACTTTTTCGTTTTAATTCCGATTGAGATGATTTTTTTCATGCGTTCACAACGAAAATACGAATAAAATTCCACACATATATCATATTAAAATTTTCCATCATCATTGAGTTTTTATTAAAATACTATTTAAATACAAATTCAAGTTTTGACCCACATAAACGCAAACTCAAATAGATTCTCAATTCAAACCATAACTCAAAATGTACACATTCAAACACAAACTCAAATTAGAGTCTCAACTTAAACTATATTCAAATACACTTTAACTCAAATCAAGATTTAAATTCAAGTTACTTTAACTTAAAAAATATAAATGAACAAGTCCTTTGTCTCTTGAGACAGGTAGGAAAAGGATAAAAAGTTTCGCTCATTTTTGTTTCTTTTCCATTTTTTTTGTTGCTCCCCCCTCTGTTTTTTTTTTTATTCTCTACTTTTTTATTTGTTTCTTTAGGCCCCGTTCATTTAACTGATTTAAGTTTAGAATTCAAGTTTTGTTACAGTAAAAAGCTCTAAAAAATAGTCACATTTAACTTTTTTGCTACAGTAAAAAGCTCTTATATAAAATCATATTTTAACTCGAATTAAAAATTCAAATCAGTGAACCGTTCACTTCGCTGATTCGAGTTTAGAATTCGAGTTGAGATGTGATTTTATGTGAGAGCTTTTTACTGTAGCAAAAAAGTTAGATGTGATTATTTGTGAGAACTTTTTACTGTAGAAAAACTCAAATTCTAAACTCGAATCAACGAAGTAAACGGGGCCTAAATGAGCCCTTAGTCTACACTTTTTTCTTCTCGCTTTCTCCTACTATTTGTTTATGTGGCCTTCTCGACTGTTATTTTCTCACCGTACCCCCTAATTAAATTTATATATGATTTTTCTAATTTTTTTTAAAAGCCTATTTTGTCTACACATGTACTTTATTGCAGCCATAGCCCTGGTAAATGTTTCTGCCTAATTGCTCCCCTCATATTATTTTTTCCTATATAATTTTTTCTATTAAAAATGGTTTTTTCATTTAAATGTGTTCTACTAATTTTTATTTTTTTTTTACTAAACTCAAGTATTAGGAGAATAAAAAAATAAATAAAGCTAAAATTTTTAGAAGAAATTTTAGATCTTCATATTTAAAAATAAAAGAAATGCATTTTCTCACTAGTAAATTAAAAAAAATAAGAGTAATGTACGAATACAACAAAATTGTGAGAGTATTATTGGTGTATTTCAAATTTGACCATTGAAGGGGATTTTTTTCTATAATCAAAATTTATTGTCTTATTTTTCTGTCTTGATAGTTGTCGCTGTAATTAAATCATGAATAATTTAAATATTTTTAGTATTTTATTCTTATTTTTATAGTCATATTCAATTTAGATGATATGATCAATGATTATTAGAGAGAATTGTCACTGACACGGGAAAATAGGGACATCAAATCTAGACTAAAATTACATTACAGAGATTTTTTTTCGAAATGATAAAATTTTTTTTTTTTGAATTACTTTGAAGGTTTTTTTGCCGATTAACTTTGACTTTGAATTGAGAGCATCAATTTTGTTTGTTTGTTTGTTTTTGATTAATTACACAAATTCTTCCTTCATATTTGGTACGGAGTCAAGTACCACTGAAGAAATGATAGGTGGCCCACAAATGAGATCTCCTTCCCTTTCTTGTTTTTGTTGAATCTTTTTTTTCTTTTAATCATATAATTTTTGCTTTTCTTTTACATTTTTTGCTATGTTCTTTAGTTACGCGTTTCTCTTCCTCCCGCACTTATATTGAAATTGGTATTTTTAACCTATAATATAATATATTCTTAATAATATTGATAACAAGGTAATTTTGTAATGATAATAAAGCGTGAAAATTTATTGAGAACAATTGTAATATGTTACTATTTTAATTCATAAATTCTCTTTTAGTTATGCGCACATTAAATTCAAATCTTAACTCCGTCCTTTATAACAATATGTTCTCAAATCTCAATCTTCAAAACATAATATTTATTTATTTATTTATGAAACATTGAAAAAAAACTCATTTTATTAAGGTTTTAAATAGAAATAATATTATAAATATACTAAAGGAGAGTTGTGGGTTACTATTCACACAGACTCAGTTTACTGTAGGGCTGGCAATATGGATTACGATATGACGACACGACTCGAAAATGACACGAATTTTGCGGGTTAGGGTTGAGAAAAAAGAGGTTCGGGTCAGAATTGGGTCGACCTGAAATTGACACGAAAAATACGGGTCAATTTCAGGTTGGACCCACCTAACCCGAACACGACACGAAACTCGTCAAAAACTAAAAAATACATATATTTTTCATTACATATTTTAAATTTTATTATGAACTTGTGATATCATGATAGTTATACTCAAAATCTTATACTATTATTTGCATTATTTCAATGGATGTTATTGTAATTTAGTGTGTTATGAATTTTAAGTTATTTCTAATATGTAAAAAATTAAATAAAAGTAAACAGTTTTCGTGTCAATTTCGGATTCACGGGTCAATTTCGTATCACGGGTCATTTTCAGGTTGTGTCGTGTCAACTCGTAAAGTGGTCGTGTCGTGTTCGTGTTGCAGTTTTTTAAAAATTTCGTGTCACGGGTCGTGTTCGGGTTGACTGCAAATTTTAAAAAAATGATCAAAACACGACACGTGACAGAATTGCCACCTCTAGTTTACTGGTACTTCTACAGTAAAATGACGATTTTGCCCTCGATTTACTACTCCCTCCTTCGTCTGGCGCATGGGCATTTTGGTCTTTAGGTTTTGTTGTCATTTGCCACTTGAATCCTCAACTTTTCTATTTTTCCCTTCTCTCCGCCTCATTCGCCCTTTCTCGCAGAAACCCGCTCTCTAAAGTTTTTCCATTTCCTCTTTCTCTTCGCCTCCTTCTCTCTTTTTTGCAGAAACCTTAAGCTCTTATGCCTTCTGTTGTTTCTCATTGAAACTCTAAGCTCTTATCCCTCTTCCATTTTATCTTTTTCTCCGCCTCCTTCTCCTTTCTTCATGATTTCATTTTTGTTGCCTTTCTCCCTTGATTTTCGCCGGTATTGTTGGCTTTTACTGCTTCCTTCTTCGGGCGTTTAAGTTGTGGCTTTGGTTTGATTCTTTCATGTTGTTTTGGTGGAATTCCTTCGGTTCATCTAGGTTTTGCTGCGGCTTTTTTTTTTTTGGCTTTTCTAGGCTGCCTCTGCCCTGGTTTGATTTATGATTTTATTTGGATTTTTGTGTCGTTTTGGGGGGTTGCATGTTCGATCCTTTTTTCCCCTCTGGTTTTGATATCCTTTTCTGTGTTTTTCTTTATTATTTGCTTGTGTGCTTCATGTATTTAATTTTTCAGTATTTATTAAGATTTGATGCAATTTCTGATTAGATCACATAAATGGTTTTTGAGAAATTGTCCTTGAACGCTGTGTGTTTGTTCTAGATTGGTTCTTTTATTGGGAGAGTAGTTTTTATCTGGATGCTTCCGTGTTGTTTCTGGCTGATTTTGGTTTTATTTTCCCGTATTTATTGAGTTACTGATGTGTAGGGTGCACGATGTTGATTTATCCTGCTATAATGATGATCTATGCTTGCTTTGCTACAGAGGTATTAAATAGATTCATGATTTTTCCTCATTATTTGTGATGAACGAAAAATTTTGGGGAAAAAAAATCCTCTGCCCTTTTTTTCCTCTGTTTTCCTTTCCCTGGGAACATTATTATATTTGTATTTTAATTCTTTATTTTTTTCTTTTCCTTATTATGAGTAATACATTGTTTTTATTATTTAATTAGGGAATTTGAGTTCTTTACCTTTTTTAAACCGACTCCATACTCTTACGTGTGCCTTTTTTACAAGCTATGGATCTGTTCTCTTCTTCTTTATTTAACCATGTTGTTGCACATGAATTTATCATGCATATCTTTATTCCTTTCTCTTGCATTCCACGTTCTTGCCTCTTTATCTTACTCTTACTCATTTACTACTCTATTTCATTCTCCATCATTTATTGCTTGATCAATTTATCCTTCTCTCTTTCACTACTTTTGCTCATGTTTGGTTGGCTGATATTTCAGACGTAAGGCAAAATTTATAATCATCCAGGTACTGTTTATAACCCTTATCCATAGTTTTTTAATTGCTACTGTCGATGTTAGATGTATTGGTTTGTTGTGCCGGTATTAATGTTTATTCCTTATACTTTATTATCTATCTTTATTTTCTATTGTGTTTGTTTAGTAAATAATGCTCATGTGTTGACTTCCTATTTATTTTTCTTAGCTACGTACACACACACACACACACACACACATATATATACATATTTTTACTTATGTTAGTTTTGGTAAGTTTTTCTAGGTGGCAATGATGATTATGATTAATTTTGATGTGTTAAATTATATATAAGTTGTCCAAAGATTGCTATGAATACATTTTCTTATTTCGATTATGTTTTTATATACTCTTTTTTAGTAAAAATACTTTGCTACTTTTTTTTTTGTTATTTCTACTTAGATTAGACCTTTTAGCTTATCCCTATTTACTCTTTTGTTCAGAAATTATTTTTGTCATCATTTTCATGCAAAAAAATTGTGGGAAAAGAACAAGAAAAACAAAAATCCTCCTATTCTGTTTTATTACTATTATGACATTCTTCATCTTTTAATCGTCTTATTTGGTGTTGCTCAGTTTGTTTTTATTGTCCATTTCTTTTACTTTCTTTTGGTGTGGGCTTTATTGTTCTATTAGTATTATTGTTTCTTTTCCCTTTCTTTTAACTTATTTGGTAGTTTTTAAACAACTTTATATATTACTACAGTTGCATACTCCATGTCAGATACAACTTATAATCTGTCTTATTGTTGTTTAATTTATTTCTATTGTCGATTTGTTTTACTTTCTTTTGCTATAGGCTTTATTGTTTTCTTAATGTTGTTTTTTCTTTGCTCCGTTCCTTTTAATTCACCTGATAGTCTTTAGACATCTTTATATGTTACTTAACTTACTTTGTCTCACATATGGCCTATAATGTGTCTGATAGATATAATGTATTTCCCTTTGTGCAGTTGCCCTCAGTAGGCAGCCACAATCTATTTATCACACATTGCTAAGAATATTCCATATATGAGCCCAATTGCCATATAAAAATATTGTTATATCTATATTGATTGGTTTTCTTAATCTTTTTTTGTTTTGTTTTTGTGTATATTGTTATATCTATATTGATTGGTTTTCTTAATCTTTTTTTGTATGTGTGTTTATTCGTTGATTTACTCATTTGATTATCTGCATTTTTCAAGGTTTTCTGCATCATTTGCTACTGTTAGTGTTTGGCTAGCTCATATTTGCTTCCTCAAACAGGATTTATAGTGTTTCAGGTATTATTAATAATTTTTACCCATAACTCTTTAATTTATGTTGCCTTTGCTATGGTTAATGTTAAAATGTGTTCTTTTCGGCCTCATTAATAAATGATGTCAATGCCAAGTTATGGGAAAGGTTCTTTTTTATTTCTATCAATGTTAGTAGCCAATATCTTGTTTTTTGTTTTATATCCTATTTGTGTTTTAGTCACTAAATCCCTAAGCCGTTTTCCCATTCTATTTATCCTTTCTTTTCCTAGAGTTAAAACATTTTACCTCTTTTATCTTTATTTTGTTGTTATGATTAGGCCATTTTACTATTGCTCTCATTTTCTCTTCTTTAATCCTCTTATGTGGTCATGATGATTAAAATTAATCTTTATATCTTGAGTTTTGTGTAATTTATCTAAATATTACTGTGACACCCCCCACCCCCCCAGCGCAAATTTAGAACTTTTTATTTATATCTCTTTTACTCTTTTACTTATTCCATCATTTTTCTTCTTTTAGCATTACAATTTCTGCTTTAAAGGTTTTTCTTTTTCTTTTTTAAATCTCTTATTACCTGAATTTGGTCTATATGCAATTTCATCTCCTTTTTTTTCCCCTAGCTTCTCCTTTTCTCATGTTTTGCACATCATTTTTTGTTGTTGTTATTTTTACTTATACTAGGCCTTTTAGCATAGTCCTATTTACTTTTTTGTTCACAAATACTTTATCTTTATATCAACTTTCTTTCTTCATTACTGAATTCTAGCTTTTCTATTCTATTGTTGCGGTTTCATGCAAAAAAAAAAAAAAATTTATGAGGAAAAAAAAAGAAAAACAAAGATCCTACTATTTTGTTTTACTTCTCCCATGACATTCTTCCTTTTTTAATGGCCCTATTTGTTGTTCCTCAGTTTGTTTTTATTATTCATTTCCTTTACTTTCTTTTATTGTGGATTTTACTGTTCTGTTAGTATTGTTATTTTTTTTTATTTTCCATTTAACTTACCTGGTAGTTTTTGCACAACTTTATATATTAGTACAGTTGCTTACTCTATGTCATATATAAGTTATAATCTGTATTATTATTGTTTAATTTATTTCTATTGTCCATTTGTTTTACTTTCTTTTGCAATAGGCTTTATTGTTTCCTTAATATTGTTTTTTTTTTCTGTGCTCCTTTTAATTCACTTAGTAGTCTTTGGACAACATTATATATTATTCCACTTACTCATTATGTATCATACGTAGCCTATGTGTGTGATAGATATAATATATTTCTCTTTGTGCAGTTGCCCTTAGTAGGCATCTACAATTTATTCATCACACATTGCTGGGAAATCTTATATCTGAGCCACAATTACTGTATAAAAATATTGTTGTATCTATAGTGATCGGTTTTATGAATCTTTTTTTCCTTTTTTCGCCTGTTTGTTTATTTACTGATTAACTAACTTTATTATTTGCATTTTTTAAGGTTTTCTGCATCATCTGCTGCTTTTGGCGTTTGACTAGCTGATATTTGCTTCCTCAAGTAAGATTTATAGCGTTTGAGGTATTATTAATAATTTTTTCCCATAACTCTTTAATTTATGTTGCTCACACTCCATCCATTTCCTTGGTATGGTTAATGTTAAAATATGTTCTTTTATTATTTAATTAGGAATTTTTAGTGCTTTCATTGATATTAACTGACTTTATCTTCTTACGTGTGATATTTTTAGAGGTTATTTACTGTTTACATCTATTTTCTTTGTTCTCTATTTATCAATGCTCCTGCACATGAGGTTATTATCTATAACCCATGGTCTTTTTCGTTGCATTTGACGAATTTGTTCCTTTATTTCACTCCTCATCATTTACTACTCCATTTTATTATGGATCATTTATTGCTCTATCTTTTCATCCTTCTGTGTTGGATTCCTTTTTGTTATGGTTGGCTGATATATCAGAATTGAGGCAATATTTATACCATTCCAGGTACTGTTAATCTCTAATGCTGTTGTTACATGTATTGCTTTGTTGAGGCGGTATTAATATTTGTAGTTTGTATTTTATTATCTGCCTTTATTTTTCTATGTATTTCCTTAGTATGTGAGGCTCATACGTTGACCACCTGTTTATATATTTCTTAGTAATGTATCTATATATATATTTAGTTTAACAAATTTTAACTTTAGTAAGTTGTTGCCGTGGCAATGATGAATATAATTGATCTTGATGTGTTGAGTTTTATGTCATTTGTCCAAAGATTGCTGTGAATATGTTGTCCTTATTTGGTAGTTTCTTTTTTGGTCTTTTTACTTATTGTAGGACATTCATCTTCTTCGTGTTCACTGTTTCATTCAAAAACTGCTTACACATTTGCCATCTTTCTGTTTTTTACCCTTGAGCTTTGGCTTTTCCTTTTTGTTGTTACTCTTTATGTAAACAAAAATTCTTGGATAATGTTTTATTTCCTTTTCAATTGTTTTACGTAGATGTTTACACGTTTTCTCTGGCTGATCTTGGTTTTTTTCCCCTACATTTATTAAATTGATCATTCATGCCCCTTTTCGCTGCTGATTTGTCCTCTCACGTTCATAATCTGTACTTTGTTGCAGGGTATTAAATAAAGTTTTGATTTTTCCTAAAAATTGTCTAAGACGTGTGAAAAATTTAGGGGAAAAACAAAATGTTGACTTTTCTCATTCTTTTCATTTCATTTTTCTTTCCCCCAGATAATTGTTATATTCATGCTTAGTTTCCTTTTTTTTTTCCCTAATATGATGCTTTTATTATTTAATTAGGAATTTTTAGTTCTTTCATTTGTATTAACTGACTTTATCCTCTTATGTGGGATGTTCTTAGACGTTATTTATTGTTTACATCTGTTTTCTTTGTTCTTTATTTATCAATGCTCCTGCACATGAATTTATCATCTATAATCCCTGGTTCTTTTCCTTGCATTTGACAAATTCGCTCCTTTATTTTGCTCATTTATTTCACTCTTGCTCATTTACTGCTCCATTTATTGTGGATCATTTACTACATTTTATTGTGGATCATGTACTGCTCCATTTTATTGTGGATCATTTACTGCTCCATTTTATTGTGGATCATTTACTGCTCTATCTTTTCATTCTTCCGTGTTGGATTCCTTTCGGTTATCCTTGGTTGGCTGGTATCTCAGAGTTGAGGCAACATTTATACCATTTCAGGTACTGTTAATAATCCATATCTCTAACTTTTTAATCTCTGATGCTGATGGATGTATTACTTTGTTGAGGTGGTATTAATATTTATAGTTTGTATTTTATTATCTATCTTTATTTTTGTATGTATTTTCTTAGTATGTGATGCTCATACGTTGACCACCTATTTATCTATTTCTTAGTAATGTATCTATATGTGTATATCTTTACTTTAACAAATTTTAACTTTGGTGAGCTTTTGCCGTGGCAATGACGAGTATAATTGACCATGATGTGTTGAGTTTTATATGATTTGTCCAAAGATAGCTGTGAATATGTTGTTCAGGATTACTTTGGTTTTTTTTTTTCTGCTTTTGGTGCAGAGGCTCTTTGTGATAGCTGGACATGAGTGACTTTGGACATCATCCATATCCAAGACCAAATGGGCAAGTGGGCCCAATAAGAAGTCCAAGAGGAAGAGGCCCAAACGACAGAGAAAGGAAGCTGTTTCTCCAAAGAGGGCAACAAAGAAGCTGGAGGAGACTGGGAGATTATCAAAGAGAACTCAGGGGTGCCGCGTGAGGTCAGGAAGCGAGCAAAGCCACGCTAGCTTAGGGATTTCGCGCTTGCAGAGAGGCGCCGAGGATATTGCAAATCCCCATAATCCATAGCCGTTTTTGTTATTCCATTTAGCCATTTAGCTATTTTTGTTATTTTCTATTGAAGAATCGCAGAGGCTATATAAGTTGGATTTGTATTTTCATTTGGGGATGTTGAATAAGAAATTAACCATTGAGAGGAGATTGACACTGTCTCGAAGAGTGCGTTCATTACTTGCTCTGTTTTTGCTAACATTGGTGCTTTCATTGAGAGGATGAGGAACGAAGAGATTGCATAATTGATGAAGGCGATGGAGGTGAGCTTCAAGCAACACTCCGACGACTAGCTCGTAAAGTTTTCTACTCTCTTGGAGCAACACATGACGACGACCGAACAACGCTTCTCCCAGATTTCTCAGGCGGATTGTGCTGCCGGAGCATCGGTGGATTTCACGACGGAGCAGAACAGTACCCGAGGGGAGATTAGTCAGGCCGGAGAGCAACGACGCAAGGCCGAAAACTCCCAATGGGATATGAACTCACTGCTCAAGACATTAAGGGTGGATGTGCCTCGGTTTGAAGGAACGAACGTGGAGAACTGGATCTATAAGATCAACAAGTTTTTTTCACTTCACCAGGTTGATCCGGCGACGCGATTGGCAGTGGTGGCATTTCATTTGGATGGTGAGCCCTCTATGTGGCACCAGTCGATGGAAAAGGGAGGTTCGCTTACTAGCTGGGATGTATTTCTTCATGAACTACGGAAGCGGTTTGGGGCATCGATCTATGATGACCCTTTAGGAAGAATTCTAAACTGGTTTATACGAGGAAGATTACTCACTACAGAGCCAAATTTGAGAATCTGATGACCCGAATCACCGGAGTTCCTGAATCCATGTTTCTGAATTTTTTTGTTTGGGGATTAAAAACTGAGATACGCAGGGAAATTCTTATGGCGCGACCTCTTGATTTGGCTGATACCATGGCTAAGGCTCAGCTATTCGAGGACATGAACGAGGACTTGTTAGGGCGCCATCGGCGGGAGGGGTATCGGGCCGTGGAGCCACATGGACGTGGAAGCTCGGCGATAGTTGTTCCGGGGCACAGGGCAGGGGAACAAACGAGCATGGCGGGGGCACCAACACCTCGGACAAGGCTTCCTTCTTTTGGAAACCCTAAACTCCCGATCAAACGCCTAAGCCCGGCTGAAATTCAAGACAAACGAGACAAGGGAGTCTGCTTCAGTTGTGATGAAAAATATCACATGGGTCACAAGTGTAAGAATCGAATGCAAGTGTGGTGAAGAGGATGACCCCGAGGAACAGGAGGACACAACCCTAGAAAAGGACGACAGTAGCGAAGAGGATGAGCTAGAGGTAAGCCTCAATACTCTATCAAATTATGTTAATCCCCGTATTTTTCATATTATGGCAACGCACGGCAAGGAATCCTTGGAGGTGCTCATAGACACCAGTAGTAACAATAACTTCATTCAAGAAGCATTAGTAGACAGATTGGGGCTCTGTTGGGTAGAGACTCGGAGGTTTAAGGTGTATATGGGAAACAGGCAACATTTGGTGTGCCATAAAAAATGCCTGGCAGTGGAACTTGAAATGCAGGGCAACAGTTTTTCAGTGGACCTCTATGTGTTACCGATATGGGGCTTGGACATTGTACTCGGCATGCAGTGGCTACGTACACTAAGACCTTGTGTGCACGACCATAGCAAACTGACTATGGAGTTTCATTGGAAGGGAAGGCAGGTGCAACTTGAAGGTAACTCTGAGATCACACCAAGGCAGGTCACTTTCTTGCAGTTCAGCGCCTTGGTCCTGGACGGGGATGTGAGAGGGGTTTATAAGTTGTCTCTAGCCACGTAAGTAGAATGTGCACTACCGGGGGCCGAGGAATTGGAACGATTGGAAGTCACGTTTCCACCAGTAGGGAAGGGTATCCTGCAACAGTACTGGCACGTTTTTTATGAACCAAAGCAGTTACCACCCCTCAGAAATATTGACCATCGGATTCACCTGCAGCCCGGCTCGGCTCCGGTGAACGTAAGGCCGTACCGTTACCCGTATTTTCAAAAGGATGTAATGGAGAAGCTTGTTAAGGAAATGCTGGATTGTGGCTTTATCTGACACAGTAACAGCCCTTACTCCTCACCGGTATTATTAGTAAAAAAAAAAGGATAGTTCTTGGAAGTTTTGTGTCGATTATCGAGCACTCAACGGGGTCACCATCCGGGATCATTTTCCAATTCCCACTATTGATGAGCTCCTTAATGAGCTAGGTGGGGTAGCCGTATTCTCAAAGCTGGACATGCGAGCCGGGTACCACCAAATTAGGATGGATCACCGTGACGTATATAAGACCGCGTTTAGGACCCATAAAGGCCACTATGAGTTCATTGTGATGCCTTTCGGACTGTCTAACGCTCCTTCCACTTTCCAGGCGGCTATGAATCAAATTTTCAGACCCTTCCTTCGCCGGTTTGTCGTAGTATTCTTTGATGATATCCTCATCTACAACGAAAATGACACAGATCATGCTAGGCATTTGTGTCAAGTACTAGAGTGCTTAGCCAGGAACAATTTCTTTGCCAAAGGAAGTAAGTGCCATTTTTTTTAACACACCATAGAATATTTGGGGCACTTGGTTTCACGAGATGGAGTTATGGCCGATCCGGCCAAAGTCGACGCCATGTCCAGTTGGCCGCGCCCTAAGAACCTCAAACAGTTGAGAGGATTCCTTGGGCTCACAGGTTACTACCACCGATTTGTATTGCACTATGCCACATTAGCCGCCCCGTTGACCGAGCTGCTCAAACGGGATAACTTCAAGTGGACGGATGAAGGCATTGGTGCCTTTGAGAAGTTGAAGCGGGCTATAACCGAGACCCCTATCCTTTGCTTACCCGACTTTTCTAAGACTTTTGTTGTGGAAATCGATGCTTCGAATGTCGGCATAGGTGCGGTCTTGATGCAAGACGGGCATCCTTTAGCATTCTTCAGCAAGAAGTTGGGGTCCTTCGCTTACCCGACTTTTCTAAGACTTTTGTTGTGGAAATCGATGCTTCGAATGTCGGCATAGGTGCAGTCTTGATGCAAGACGGGCATCCTTTAGCATTCTTCAGCAAGAAGTTGGGGCCGCACTTGATAGGTGCTTCAATGTACTTGCGGGAATTAAAAGCGGTCGTCGAGGTGGTCGCTAAATGGCGACAATACCTGCTGGGCAGACAATTCATAATTCGAACTGACCATCTAAGTCTCAAAGAGCTCCTCACCTAAGTAATTCAAACCCCTGATCAGCAGCACTATCTCAGGAAGCTAAGGGGATATCAGTTTTCCATAGAATACAAGGCAGGGTCAGAGAATTCAGCGGCCAATGCACTATCTCAGCGGCATGACAACCCCAACGGCCAACTATGGGCTGCACTCTCAGCTGGCAGGTGTGATTTCTTAGATGACCTACGAAGGGAAAATGATGAGTGCCCGGACCTTAGGGACTTGCAGCAACAAATAATTAAAGGTACATTGACTAGTTCCAATTTTAGTATTCGAGATGGACTGTTGTTGTTTAAGAACAGGTTGGTGGTCAGCAAGACTTCACGGTTCAAGAAGCTCCTGCTCCAAGAATTTCATGAGACTCCGACCGGCGGCCACGCAGGAGTCGAGATAACCTTTCTCTGACTTAGTGCTAATTTTTGTTGGGAATGAATGCGTAGCGAAGTGAAGGAGTTTGTTTCTCAATGTACCACATGTCAGACCATTAAGTATTCCACAGCTGCACCTAATGGTTTATTACATCCCCTAGAAATGCCTGAGAGGATATGGGAAGACTTGGCTTTGGATTTTATAGTTGGTCTTCCTAACTCCCGTGGGTACACCACGATTCTTGTGGTCATTGATCGCCTAACGAAGTACGCCCACTTTAGAGCTCTTCCAACTAGTTTCATAGCCTCTAAGGTAGCGGAGTTGTTCACCCACATGGTGATACGTCTACATGGGGTTCCCCGCACTCTAGTCTCCGATTGTGATCCTATTTTCACCAGTCATTTCTGGAAGAAGCTCTTTGAATTCTTGGGCACGAAGTTGAAGATGAGTTCCTCTTACCACCCTCAAACGGATGGTCAAACCGAAGTGACGAACCACTACCTCGAGCAGTACCTCTGAGTATTCACTCCTGATAGTCCAAAATAGTGGGGCAACTTCCTTAGTTGGGCTGAGTATCATTATAATACTAGTCATCACTCTTCCATCGGTATGACTCCATTTCAGGCCGTTTACGGCCGAACCCCGCCCACCATTCTAGCATATGTACAGGGAGCTACGTCAGTCCAAGCAGTGGAAAATGATTTGCTCACCAGAGATTCTATTTTACAGCAGCTCAAGAAGAATTTACTCCAAGCTCGGAACCGGATGATACAGCAAGCCAACAAAAAAAGACAAGACATCCAATTCCAAGTGGGGGACTTGGTCTTGGTCAAGCTCCAACCGTACCGACAGGTTACGGTAGCTTCCCAGTTGAATTCCAAGCTTTGCCATCGCTATTTTGGCCCATTCCCAATCATTGCTCGGGTCGGTTCAGTGGCGTATACCCTGGCCTTGCCACTAGGAAGCAAGATCCACTTAACATTTCACGTGTCCTTGTTGAAAGCTTATAACAGAGATAAGTCGGATACTTGTTACCCCTTACCAGAGCGCAGCATTGCAAACAGACCCCTGCTTCAACCTGTGGCGGTGCTGGCAGGACGAGTTCACCAAGTGCAAGGTAAAGGTCAGAAGCAGGTCCTGGTTCAGTGGTTGCACAGCCCACCTGAAGATGCCACATGGGAGGACCTTTTCACGTTCAGCAG